>NW_024038720.1:332500-585000 GCF_016077235.1 Cyprinodon tularosa
TCTGAATTGTTTGAACTTTGTTGATTCAGGGAACCAACAGCAAAACAATATGCTCGTTTAAGTTCCTTGTGTAGCCAAACCTATGCTGGTTTGTTTTGGCCACCTGCCGTTGTTGGTTTGTGTTGGCTCCAGCTAAGCCTCTGACGTACCTGTGAGACAGACAGTTTCAGTGGTGTGTACCAGAGCATTTCAGCAGTGCGTGAGAGCGTTTCAATACTACGTATTCGAGAGTGTATCAGTAGTGCATATAAGCGTTTCAGTAGTGCAGATGAATGCTTTTAATGAGTGCAAATGAGAGCCTTTTAGTACTGCGTATAAGAGCCTAGCATTTTAATAGTGTGAGAGAGAGGAAATTAAGAATAATGACCTTAAGGGCCCCACATAGGTTTTGATTTAAACACATGAGAACAATATCAATAGCACTTAAACTGTCATAGATATGCAGTCAATTCCTAATTCTTCATACCTTTAAAATGATTGGTTAAAACCTTATATTAAATCTTATATGGTGTTACACAATTAGTTGTCATTTTCTCCTGCTATTGTGGCCATGTCTATAAACAAAATGGGACTAAAGTTAACTTATTTTAATTTAATTCAACTAAAAAGGTTGTTATTGGAGTATCGAATGGCTAAGGTGTCGTCAAAAACAGATATTTTCTTGCTGAAGCTTTACTTGAAAGCGTAAAGCATGACTTTCTAACTCTTAATTCTGTGGTAACTAGCTTGATTTGTCTCATATTAAAAGGAAGAAATAAAAATGTTAACATAAGGTTTATTTAATAAATCCTAACAATTCTACTTTCTGATATATTAGAAAGGAAGATAACTGAAGTTACAGCTTATTAATTAAATAAATTAAAAAGGGGAAAAGTTTCTCTTTGCTTTTAAAATTTAATCGTTAAAGTAAATGATAGTTTTACATTTCTTTAACATAGGTTATTTCAGCCCCCATAAAAGCCTGTGTATGTTTATTATTAAAAAAATATCTATAGGATATATTTGTGAATGTTGTTTTTCTAAGCAGATACTTTTTTTGTTAGGGAAAAAGTTTTCTAAAGACTAACAATTTAGTCTGCGGTTAATATTGTTATACCCCTAAATTGCCCTATCTGCATTTATTCCAGTGCAGCAGCACAAAAAGCCTAAGAGAAATGAATGTTCCAGCTACAATATCCCTAAAAGATGAGGAACTCTCCCCCTTTCAGTCATTTACTGCAAACCTTTTCTACAAAGTGCTCCTAACTGAACCATTACAAGATTGAGGTGAAAATATTTGCTTTTATCACCCATCCATTTGAATACCAGCCATGTCCACAGTGAATAAAAATGCTCAGTGTGGAGCAATCACAGTCTTGCTTTGGATGTCATAATTTCAAAATTATTTATCAGCTGCAATTAAGAGATTCTTGTTATCATCAGGGTGCTTTGTAAAATTCTCATAGAGAGGAGGTACTGAAGAGACTACAACAAAAGTACACGTTTCATGTTGTCTCTATATGTATGTTTATATATATATATATCACAGCCATCAGTAAAGTATATATATATATATATATATATATATATATATATATATATATATATATATATATATATATATATATATATATATATATATATATATATATATATATATATATTTATACTTTCCTGATGACTGTGACCAATTTTAAATAAAAATGACCTCTGCCTGACAAATTAGAAATAAACCTGTTTGACAGACCCCGTTTGGTAAGAACAAATGTGAGACATGAAAAATTGTTTGACACACTTTCATACAAGCAAGTGGCGGCAACCCATCCTTTAGCATGTGGTAATGGCTTCTCGTTGTTAGATTCAATGGAAAAAGCTATTCATACTGTTACGTGATTGAAAAGAAAATTGAATCCTTTTGATGTTATAAATGTGTCTATTACCGCATTTGCGCACAAACTTTCTATGGAAATTATAGAGAAAGGAATGATTCTCCGTAGGAAACGTTTTGGAATGACATATTGAATTCTACTCCTGCCTGAATATCAATATAGTGTTATAGAACAACTCTAAAACTGTGTGATTTTTCACTGGGCTGAAAGGCTAAAATTACTATCCTACACAAATATAAAAAAAAAGGTTAATAGCAAGATATTTCTTATGTTCTAATGAACCACTTGAGTTTATAACTTAAAGGATTTCTCTTCTCTTCTATATAATGAGATATACCTGCAGGTACTGTAGGGCTTTTAAACAGTTTATTTAAAAAAAAAGAAAAAAAAAAGGGCAACAAGACCTGTTTACATAAGGTTAAAATAATTAATGTGACAATTCTTTAGGTTCTGGAATAATTGTTTTTGTTATTTATATAAAGCTGCAATGGGATATAGATAGATAGCATTTTAAAACGATTTTTCATATTATTTTGGAAACATTTCTACCATATATTTAAATTATGTGCTGAAACAGTACACAGTATACCTGTTTGCAAAATTTCTTTCATATTTAACATTGTAAAGCACTGCCAAAAACATTTATTTATCCATCTATCTATCCATCCGTCTGTTTGTCATTCATCCATCAGGTGGTTTTACACCATATTTATTTATTTATACTCAACAGTTGGTACAGTGCAAAATTTGGGGCATAATTAATTTGATTTAACTTTCTTGATTGTAGTTTTAGCAATGTACAACAAGCATTTGCACTCACAGTGCCCATGTAAAATGAGCAGCTGAGGGAACTTTAACAGGCTGTACAGTTTAAAATTTTGACACTGGTTAGGCTGAGTCATTGTGTTAGAGCATTATATCAAGTCCCTGAGTGCTTGGCCGTCAGGCTGTTTTGAAATAAGCAATTAAGACAAGTTCCTTCTCTACTGAATTATATAAAGATCTTTTTTTCAGGTGCATACTTTTAAGTTTTATTATAAAAAGCACATTTTAACCACTCTTTTTTGTGCTGGTTCCGTATTTGTTCATGTCTTTTAATAAAAATACCCGATGCTTGCAGTAAAAAGTAAGAAAGTACGTAAAGGAAACACATTTATTTGAACATGTATTCAACTTGAAATCAAACAGAGTATCCAGTTAATTTATAAGACTGTTATTTTTCATGTGATGAATTTGGATTTCACAGGATAAATGCATCAATTTTACCTCCTTTTGCTGTTGATAGCCTTGAAATAGGGTTCATTGATCAATTTCCTGGAGAAAGTATTTTGAGTACCAGTTCTCAATGTAAAAGTAAAGTTATGTGAATTACATGTGGCAAAACTGCTAACAAAAAACTGAGACTCTGAAAAGCGATCTGTTTTTCTATGTGGCACACCTCATAATTTAACTTATCTTTGAACACAAGCTGCTTTCTGATCACTACACCACAACATTATTCAATTGCTTTAATGAGTGCATTTAAAAACTATTCAGCTATGCTCACATTTGATGTTCCAATCCTGTTGTAAAACATTTGAAGTCCTTGCAAATGGTTGTAATAGACTCCTTTCAAATTTCTGATAATTATCATGAATGTATTCAAATGAAATTAAAATTTAAAGACTGATGGAAGTCTCTGTTACCAACTCAAGCGCATCAGTCATTTTCTCAGTCTAAGTGGAACAGTTACTTTTGATGTCAAACACAAAGAGATAAAAATTGCGTTAATTCAAAGGTACACTACTTACTATTTCAATAATTTTAATATGCTCTTCAGCAATCCAGTCTGTAAACTTGAGGACAAAATTTCACATTCTATTTAGTTAAATGGAAAGGCAGGTGGCACTTTTTTCAGTTTTTTCAGAGTTTGCAGATGACAATTTACACATGACAGAGTAAATAAATGTAATAAATATATGCAGTATGGTGGCTTTGATCAATAATTTTCAATAAAGCATGCCTTATAGTTCGATTTGTTTTTATAAAATAAAGTTTAATTTTTAAAATAAGATGGGCAGAGGCAGACATCACATGAATAATTTCAACATAACAGAATTAAATGATGGTCACAATTTTCCTTCCAAAGTCAACCAAAGAAATTGGTTTACTTTACTTGTTACCATGATGGATGCGACCTGAGTACAACAGGATATTAATTTGCATGTCATTAGCGAGACGGTGATTGAGTGGATAGAGAAGTGGTATGCTGTGGTGTGTTGTTGCCATGTCATGAGGTTGTCATCTGGTTTGTGTGAGTGATAGAGAATGTGTATTGTGTGTGTGTGTGTTTGAGTGCATAACAAGTTCAGTGGCTGCAGGTGTGAAAGTAGCCCGAGCTGTGAACTCCACACACTCCAGAATCCTCTCTCACTTCCTCTACAACTCATTTACTTTTCTCCTTTTTTCTCTCTGATTTGGTTTTACACTGGTGTACTTTGCTAATTTGCATCAGCTCCTGACACCCTCAAGCAGCCCCCAAGACACATTCTTCTGTCTCAAATACTCACACTTGAAGAAAAAAAACACATGATTATCATCATGATTAGTTGCTGTTTGTGTATTGGGATCTAGATTAAATTACAGTAATTATTTTTTTCAGAATGCATATGAGTGTTATAATATAATGTCAATGTTTCTCTACAAGAGGAAATACTGTGGCTCTAAAAAGCTGAGGACCTTTGGTTTTGAGGACATTTGCTCTTTGATTGCCCTATAAGTTGAGCTTCTGATAATACATAAAATTAACTTTTACATCGAATGTACACTAACCAATTCTAAATTTGATTTAATGCTGTAATTAATGGAAATTTAAACTATTTTTATAAAAGGCCACTCTTATACAGTATGTGCTAACCCAGCTGTTAAAGGAACTGGCAACACTAAGGTCACCAGATTTCTGCAATCTAATCTGGGGATATTTCCAGCTTGTAGATGAAAATAAATACATATCATGGAATTCAAAATAGGAAATGGGGACAGTGATGCTTTCATCCATTTTTACATATTTATTAATATTTAAACAACAAAAGTCAAGTGTAAAAAAACAACTAAACAACTAATAACTCTACTTAAAATAACTATCTGATGATATAAACTAAGGGTCATCGATCAGTTAGAAAAACACCTTAGGCGAACTCTTGTTGATCCCTTGAGAACCACTGAACCAGATTAAAGCCTTACAAGATGTTTTCAATCATTCTGTTTAATTTTATCTGAGTCTGTTTACTCATTCTAGCTGCACCCAATTGTTTGTCTTACTTTTTGTTGATTAGCTTGGTTTATATTACATTTTCGGTCCTGATCTTTACAGTACTAAAACTAAACACATCAAAGCCCAAATCACAATGAATAATGAACCAATTAACACACTCACCATAACATAGGGCAGCTGCGACCAGATCTGATAATGAACTTCCCCATCTGTTTTAAAAGTGATGCACTCTGGTCATCATCTATACGTTAAGAGCTGCCAATCCGCTAGCTAACAGCTGTTTCTGCACGCAGCATGCTGGCGTGGTTCTTTCTACCGTAATAACAGTCTACACGCAACATTGCCCTCCTCATTCATAAAACGGTAAAATCTGGGACATTTCCGGGGACAGGTGGTCCAAAATGGAGACTTTCCCCGGAAATCGGGCACATATGGTCACCATAGGCAATACTACATTGAAAAGTCTTTTGGAATCTTAGCAGACTGCTTTGGACCATCAGACTGAAAAGTAAAAAATTTATCACTTAAGATTAAATCCTGCATCAGAGAACTAAAAATATGTCTGATCGAGTACATTTATATCTGTTTTGTTCCCTACAAATAACTGTTAACTTAGTTAGCTTTCGTGTTTAGGGGGAGCTCAGACTCTCATAAAGTGTTTACAAAACCCACTCAGTGATAGATCTGAACTTCTGAAGTTACATAGGCCAGCTTTTGAGAAGGGCAATTCAAACAGTTTCGCCTGGTTTTGCTTGCCTTGAAATTCGTCTCGCAAAGCAATTTGCATGACTGGCAAAAGCTTCTACATCATCAAGTCTACAGGTTGCTGGTTTTATCCCAACATGGTGGACAAGAATTTACAGAGGTACTCTGAGTGCTTATTTACTTTTGAAAGCTGAGCTTTCAGCGTCCTTTGTTCACCATTTTTTTCCGGAATCAGAACCAGTGTGGAGAATAAATCCATCCCCTCCAGAAGCTACGTCTGGATGACAGTCACTTTCAATGATGCTTCTGCTTATACCTGATCCAGCTCTAGGTTGTTCCTTTATGAGATGGGGGAAGAAACACCCTGACAACAGAGGTAAGGTGAGACAGCATTCTAGAGCTCAGACAAGAGCAGACAACAGTGCAAGAACACAGGTAGAGAAGGCACCAGAACTGGGACGAGGTGGGTAGTGGTATCTTAGCCCCTCTGGAGCTAAGGTGCCATGGTGGGAGATCGGAGGAGCCCGCTGAGAAAACAGCTCATCAGAGAATGGAGGAGGTGGGGGTTGTGTTAGCTCTGAAAGACAGCAGAGGAGCACATAGATAGATTGGACAAGCACACCAGGGAGACAGAGCGAGGACAGGCTACGGCTACCCAGCGCTACTTACAGAGGGAGGTGAGAGGCTGTGTGGGAATCAAGGGAGCCTGCCGGGTAAACAGAATGGCGGAGCAGAGAAAAGAAGGCTGCCGTTGTCTGCGTAGGAGGTAGGACAAAGAAACAGTCATTCTAGACTTAAATATAAATGGCTTTAAAAAAAAAAACACTCACCAACCTCATTCCCCTTCATTCTTTGTCAGCATTGTTTTCTCTATCTTCCAAATTGATAAAAGCAGGTTTTCTCCACTGCCACCCTCCCTGTAGTCCACAGGCACATAAAGTTTTTGAATGGATCTGTCTGTCTGTCTTAATGTCTGTCTCAATGTCTCAGTCTACAGTATTTGACACATTTACAACACTTAAAGGAGTCATAGAATGCAAAACCGAGTTTACATTGTTATAAATGAACACGATAGCTCAGTGGGTGAAGTTGACGTGCAGAGGAGTTGAAACACCATGAACACAACCTTTCTCTGCAAATCTCACAATTCTAAAATTCCACCATAAAACGGGCAAATTCAAATGACGCACCGAATCGATGTAAATTCAGGGACGTTGTCTTATTTGGTTCTGGCCTGTACTTTTGTCATGCCCTGCAGGGGCAGGTATGAAGTGTTACCCCTTCCTCCAACTCAGCCAGAGGAGGGGGGCTGGGGGCCAGGAGCAGACGTCTCCCGGAAGTTCCGGGAGTCTCCTTGATATAGACAGTTGTTCACGGATGCCTGCGAGTCTGATAAATTATCCTGGATTTTAGACTAGGTGTTTTTGTAATGAGAGTGAGAGCATGCAGCCAATACAATAATTCGTAAACCATGTGTGGATTAGAACTACTTCGACTGTGCAGGCCCAACAAGAAAAAGGGGGTGTGGGGAGGAGTTTCTGGGGCTCTTAACCAGGCTTGCATTAGGGCTCATAGAACAGCAAATATGCCATTTTCAGCCCAACCAATGTTACACACCGTATCCATAGACCTTAAGGACCAGCACCAAATACTGTACCCTATTTAATCATTCTATGGTTCCCTTTAATAGAATTACTAAGTAATTACATGGAAAAGGGATGCTATGGTCTTCTTATAATAGGCATGTTTTGTCAAATAAGGAAAATTAAGCACTTGAATGTTTTCACAGCAAATGTCCTAAAAAAACGTCTTACATTTTATAACGAACTTTTAAGTAGCACATGCAACTGTTACATGTCTCTTCAGGAGAGAGAAAAAAATACTAAGATTTTGCAAGTAGTACTCAACAAAGCCTTTATAAGTACATTTTTTAGAGGGTAAAGACTTAAAATGTTTAAATACATCATCACTGTATAACACAGTAAACTACTGCAAAAACTCAAGGCTTCCCTGGGTTTCTTTAGAACATACTACAGTGTAAGAAATCGGATAAAGTAATGCTTCAAAGCTTTTGCAAGTCACAGGTCAGGCTAATTATGTCTTCTCAAAAATAAGTCTGACCCTGCACAATTCATACAATTGTGCATTGATTTTCTAAAGAAAGTGTGTTTAATAAATTTAGCTACAGGAGCAGGACCAGGTGGTCAATCATTGTCCCATTCTTAAAGCCCCTTGATGAGTGCTGATAAAGATCACAGAAATAATGTATCATTGTTCTGTCTAATTACAGCATGTCACAGACAAGAGCGGATTTGCATTTTAAACAAGCACTTGTTCTGATTGAGGAACAATTGTTATATATTTCAATGAACGTGCAAGCCATGCAGTGAGCTGTACTTTCTTTTAAAACAGATAGAAGAAACACTAATCAAAAAGTCTCCAAGCTATACTACAATCCATCAGTTATTATCTTTTTTTTATGAATGTTTATTTATTTTCATTATTTCCACTCTTATGCATACTTTAGTAATATACCCCCACCACCACAACCAAGGATTAATTTAATATCTCAGCCTTCCCCACCCCCTTCCCAGATCAAGCAGAAATCTGAGAGGGTCTGGGGATAAAGGGAAAGGAAGTGGAACTAAAATAAGATGCAATAATCAAATACCCTTTAACAGTTTTTGACTACTTTTGCTCTATTTTCTTAGAGTGGATTTGAAGCAGGGTTGGGTTGCTTCCTGAATATCTTACAGCCTCCTCAGTGTCTTTATCTACAATTCCACTTATTTACAGATCACTGGTGGAACATCTGCTCCAACACTTGCCCTAAATCTAAGAAGTGATGTTTTGCAATATAGCATTTAATTTTTAATGTTGAAATTCAGTTCTCCTTCAAAACAGAAGAACTTTCACAGAGAAAGTCCTTTTGATGACAACTAAACAGCATCCAATAGCTTAGAAGCATACTGCAAACCAAGGGATAAACAAAACTGTAGCAAACAAACAACTGCAGTAATGGTAAACACAGCAAAAGTTGACAATATCACAGTAAGATTAAAGCAGCAGAACTACTTTATCTTAGTTATAAACAAGTTTGAATTCTGCTAATCAGTATATGAAAGAAACTTGCAAGACACAAAAAAAGTTTTGCATTTTAGTTTAGAGAAATGCTCTGCAAGGAAAGGCTTATGTGCTTTAACTTCTGCACATTCTGTTCGAACTCACACAGCTGCTTACCAAAGGGGTTAAGATCGAGCCATTTTGTCTAAGTTTTTATCTGCATCCTGTGATTGTCATTGATTTTTTTGTTTCTTTGTCCCACCAGGGAAAGAAAAGTTGCAATGCACCTGCTTGCGTTCACTTGTTATACATAGCTGGCCTATTGCCAACACTGCACACTCCAGCTTTTGCCAAATGCTAAGCATATTTGATTTGCAATACAACATAATAAGCCATCAGTTTAATTATTAAACTAGTTGCCATTCTTAACCTTTCTATACAAAATTGTTAGAATGAAAAGAATGGTTCATATTACTATCAGTTGTTGTATGAATTTAAAGACAATGATCATTGAAAAAACAAATGCTGCTTTGTGTTTTTTATTCATATTTTCTGCTCTTTCGTTCTCTTTTTCAGGTTTTTGCTACATCAGAAAAAATTGCAAGAATTAATTATTAGTCCTATGGGTATTTGGATAGTGGATAAAAACATTGCATGAATTTGTAATAAAAGCCTGCTGGACGTGAAACTAAAAAATATGTCAATTAGACATATTTATGCGCTATAGTGTCTGGGATAGGCAAATGATTACATGAGAATATACTTTTGCAAAGATTAGTTGAATAAGGTTCTTTTTACTGTACTGCACAAAGATATTTTACTATTATGTTTTTTACTGTCAGGAAAATGGCGTTTTTGGTTCTGTGATCTGCTTGGTTCCAGTTCCGTTGATTATTCATTAAAGGGCTTCCCTGTTGTTGGCTTGGCTGGGCATACCACTCTTGTTGTACCACCTCACAGGTGCAGTTTATTTATTGCAATCAGTCTCATTCAGCTGACAGCATAAAAGGAGAAGGAAGCAAGTCTCTCTCTGTGAATGTTAACTGTCATCAATATCAAGCCTCCTCCCAAATTTTCTGAGTATTTTCCTTTTCATTCTTCTTTGTATTCATTTGAACCAGCCTGAGCTTCTCACTTCTCACAACTTGGTAGGCTTTTTTCTTTGGCCCGTAAAAGGCATTACTGTGTTCCAGTTTCTCTGAGTATTTTCATTCAGGAACTTACCTCTGCTTCATCTGAGACATCTGTTGGTACTAGGATTGTCTTCCCACGACTGGCTTTCTTCCAGCTTACAGGACCATCCACAATGTATTGTCTGCACTAGAGTCCTGCAACGGGTCACCCGCCAAAATGCTCTTTCGCGGGTGAAAAATACATTAATAAAAATAAACGGGTCGGGGGTCGGGCGGATATTTTTTTAGTGCGGGCAGGTAGTTGGTGATTTTTTTTTTTATGCGTGCGTGTTGTTATGGACATCAGAAATGTTATATTAATCAGGCACTGGGGTCACCCTTGTTGTAGCTTAAAGCCCTGCCGGCAGTGTGGGCTTCCCTCCAAAAAGGCCACAGTCAGTGCATACACGTCTGCTGCAGTGTTAATGGTGCTGTTCTGCAGCGCAGCGTACTATAGCCTATTACTTGATGTGTTAACGGGTCGGGTTGCGGGTTAAATATCAACGGGTCGGGTCGGTTTCGGATTTGAATTGAAGATATCCGCGGGTGAAGGGTCGGGTTCGGTAGTCATCCTAACGGGTTCGTGGCGGGTGCAGGTTGGTAAAACTCGACCCGTGCAGGACTCTAGACTGCACTACCTGTTCACCCTGCACCACACAGTTATCAACACCCATAAGATTTAAGCAGCACAACCCCATCCACTGCTTATCCTCTCCCCTGAGAGATCATAATTCTCCATTCTGTAAACATATTTTTCTCCCTCTAACCACTCTCTGGATTCATAAAACTTACCAGTCTCACTGTTTCAGGGCTCCCAGTTTCCTCTTGTTACTATTTCCACCCGGATTACATTCTCTGTTGCACGCTTATCATTGTTTTCAATAAACTTCACTTCTTTTCTGCTTTCTCCTGAGCGTTTTCCTGCATGTGGGAATAGGCATAGAATCAAAAGATTTTTCAAAGCTGATTTTTTGCACATTTATTTTGCAGGATATTCAGTTTGATCAATACATAAACCATTTTGCAAAGTACTTTTTAGACAGTTCGAGAAATTGCAGGTCCTAAACACACTTAATGTCACACATGTACCATTTGAATAGAACTGATGTAGTTTTAATGATCGATTAATAGCAAGACTCAATCTTACACAGTGCAATATGCATAATTTTCCAACATTAAAAGTAAGTTAAGCATCCAATTCATGGCTTGACTTTTTATGATAAATACGAAAGCTAAGACTTAATTGTCAACTTGGGGGCAAAGGTCAAAGCGGTTGGAAATCATTGTCACTTGACTTATTTAGATGGTGATGGCACAGACACAGAAGGCTGAGTTAAGATGCAGCAGAACACTGAATTAAAAACTTCTGATGCCCCTGCACTCAGCATATTAGAAAAGACAGAGACTTCTATGATATGACAGAACTTGTCCTAAAAAGGCTCCTTCATGAAATCAGTTTGGTGCTTCAGGAAAGTACGATATAACCCATTATTTATATTACAGTTTGAAAGCACTGCTTCAAAAATGTACATATGGCACAAGCAGTTTCATATAAAGCATAATTGCATTGAAACAAAAAAAAAAAAATTCTGCATATGTATATGTAAGGTTGAATGCTATACTTGTACATTACATACATTAAAATGTTGTTCTTTTTTGTTCTCTCCCCCTCTTTCACTTTAAGCCTAAGCTTCAAACTTCAGACTGACATTTCATGTACTGTAGGTCTAGTGGTATTTAAGCTAGTGCGAAACTGACATAGTCGAGGTGAAATAAGATTTAGGTTGCATATTGTCAACTCACCACTTTTTCCAAGCTAATGCACACGTCTACTGTCCAATGTGGTATGCTTACATGTCTAACTTGTTTTGCTGTGCCTTCCTACAATACACGGTGTTACAGTATAAGTTATTTTGGATTATTCCTATCTGTCCTACAAATATCCTTGATCACCACTGTAGTTAATAAAAATATAAGTATTTGATATGATAACAACATAGCATGACCAATAAATGCTCAGCTAGCATGCAATCATGGTGTTTTATTCAACGTCGAACTGCAGTCAGTCATAAAACTGATTCTTTTGATTGACTCTAAAGCACAATAAAGTTTCTAAAAGGTTTAGTAAGAGGATGATAGTACAGGAATAAAGTGTTTTTGTTGCAAATAAGATGAAAGAGGGTCTTCTGTTTGTGCTGACCAACTGATGTGACAGGCTTTTTTTCCATCTCCATCAGCTCAATTCTGACACAATCCCTTAAAAATACACTACTGTATGTTCTTTGGCCTGGTCTAAAAATCCCTATGTGAAAGCATCCTTTCATACCAACCAGGTCTACCAAAGGTGTTGGTATTTTCTTAATTTCTCTGATCCCTGGACCAGAAGAGCAGTGTGGAACAGAAGCGACTTTTAATTTTGTTAAGAAAGAAACACCAAGAGCTTCCAGTGCAGAGTGAAAAAGACCCACTCAGAGTAATCACAGTAAGCCTTTAGTCACGTTCCACAGATCATTATACACACACAGGCTGACATGGTGATTTGTAACAGATGCTGAGTGGTTCTATTTTCTCAATGAATACACTCCAACATTTGTTCAACCCCTTTGGCTGTGTGTGATGTCATTGTGAGCTACCTCATGTTTGTTTTACGCTAATCACTCCTGTTCTGGGTTGAGGTTGGAGTGTTCAGCACAGCAACAATACTACTTCTTGTCTGTCAGTCTCCATTTGAGTGTGTCCCTTCTCTAGAGTATGACTGTATCAGTAGAACCCTAAAAAAAAACAATAAATGCCCTGTTATTACTTGTCAATCTGAAACATTATGAAAATGGCTAGCTTCAGAACTATTTTTAGTCCTCATGTTCAGGTCCTTCACAGAGGCAATGAATATGCTACTGGCCTAGTATTGACAATGTAACAGCACGTTTCAAAAACCCAGGTCTTTCTACTTTATGATTAAATGATCAATACACTGAACAGAAGAACCTACCACAAAAGTAGGAATATGTAAACTTTTGTTTTACACTCTCTGTCTTTGGAAGAAAAACTTCAAATGGAGAATACATCAAACAGAGAGCCAGAACACTTTGATCTTACTCTGAATGCAATGAAGTTACATTGCATTAAAATTTAACAACTGGGTTTGAAAATAGAATACCATAGAGAAACTGCTATAGTCAAGAAAAGATTGGTGTATTAAAAAGACTATTGTAAAATGTGTTTTTCAGAATACAACATTTCAATTAAACATTTGTATCTGTGGCATTTGAGGATGGTAAGTCACATATAATTTGACCGACAAATTATACCTGGATTATTACATAATATGAGATTAGTTTTGACTGGCTGATAACTTGCCTTTTCAAACTGATCCACAATTAAACCCTGAAGTGGACAAAAAGTAGAAAAGATTAACATTTAGGACCATCAACAATGTCCCTACCCCTGCTGTTTACAACAGGCATCACTATGTGCTGACAAATGACCCTGGCAGTCAAGACAGTATAATTTACCACAGATTAAACAGCAGGGCTCTTAACACACACCCAAAGTTCATACTGTCAACACATTTCATCTTGGTGCGAGCATATATTATAATGCTTCATGGATGATGTGATCCTGCTACACTAAACAAAATATTGCTCTTTTCTCTGGCATTGAGGTCAACATATTGCAACAATAACAATCCAAAAATTTAATATTAATTAGGGAATGCTACTGATACCCGAAACTAATATGATTTATTTTTCTCTACCATCATAGAAACAAACCAATAATCAAAAAAGAAAAAAAAAAGAAAAACTGTAATGTAAAGGGCTGTATTTTTAGCTTATTCCTCCAAATAACTAGACGCCCAATCGCTGAACAAGATCCTTCCTGTTAGTTTAGAGAAATGCTCTGCAAAATATTATTCTGACCATTTTTTCAGACCCTGTGTTACTGAGTGAGGTTTTTTGGTCCTCTTGCTCACACACCTAATCATTTCAGTATAAATGTTTTGTATGAATGAGATAAAGACAGGGCATGTTTTTCCTCTACAATTCTTTTTGTATTACTATATTTAAGTAACTTCTTAAAAATAATTTGATTTTAAGCTTAGACTCATTGTCCATTTCTGAGGTTTAGAGATACTACTTTAATGTTTCTACATAATCTTTAATGTTTCTATATAATCTTTTCCATAAGCTATTGACCCGTCACACTTATCCCTGTTTGGGTCTTGAGGGATGGTGCCCATCTCCAGCTGTCAACAGGCGAGAGGCGGGAAATTAGAGAAGCCAATTACCCAAACAGACATGTTTTTGGACTGTGGTAGGGAGCTGAAGTACCCGAAGAGAACCCGCGCATGCACGGGGAGAACATGCAAAGTCCATGCAGAAAGACCCCGGGCCAGGAATTGCACTCGGAACCTTCTTGCTGAAAGGCAGCATTGTTACCTACTGCTCCACTGTGCAGCCCAAATCTTATTTCATCATGATGCCAAATATCTTTAAGTGCAACAGTCCCCCCTGACATAATGCCGTCACCCCTATATTTCGCAGTGAGAATGAAAAACCTCTCTTTTTTCAGGTTCAGGCCATACAATGTCTTCAGGTTAATTAAATTAACATTGTTTCATTTTTTTTTTTACATTTTGCCAACAATTTTGTCTGAACTTTGATAAGAAAAACATAATTTCATTGTTTATATTTAGTGTGAATTAAAGATGATTGATTGGGATTTCATACATTTTCCCATATCTTGTGTTCTGATAGCATTTTTGCCTTGGAATATGAGCTGCCTTTGAACATATACTGAATTAAAAAAATTAAGAACACTATCCTGTGCATACCTGCTGATGTGACAGGCAGAACATGCAGACAAACAGTACTAAATTTACTGTTAACTGTTTACATATTTGCAAATGATTAAGTTTGGAGGTGGGTCTATATTTGGGGAGGGGATCTTTTCCATTAGGGGCTGATTAAATAATGATAAGCTTGTGAATATTTACTGTGATATTACCGTGAGTGCGGAGTGTGACCCACTTTAGACTTTCACATTTGAAAAGGATAAACCCTTTGATAATTCTTTGACTGCAGACGCTATTTGACAGTCAATTTGGGGTAATAAAATATGCTTCCTCTCTGTTTCCCCCCTTCCTGCTTTAGTTCTGTTGGAGATGCACTTGTTTATGGGCCATGCGATGTTCGGTCCAAGGTAAATTTGACTGAATGATATGTCATATAATCTCTTGGACATATCTATTCCAAGAGAGGATATGGGGACCTTATGAAACATTTATCTGGGAAGAGTAGCAAAGAGATGGCGGTGAGATGGACTGACAGCAAAAAATGAGGTAGACTCAGGGAGAATAACAAGAAAAGTGTTTGTATGAGCATAAAAAAAACATTTATGTCTTCCAGTCATCTTCTTTGCCTATATTAAATTGTATGAATATTTTTTGTTGAAAAATCATACAAACACATACTAACAAAGGTTACAACGATACAGCTTCTCTAGAGTTTAAAATATGTTGCAGGTGCTCAGGGCAATTTAGTAACTATTAAAAACCATTAAGCTCTGTCACAAAGCTGATAATTCAGCCCATACTTGCAATGGTAAAAATTTGCTCCATCACTTGTCTGTCAATAATATATTTTGAAGGTTAATAAATTACATTTTTTCTAGTGATGCAATTTCAAAAGGTCCCTTATCTAATCTAAATCTGTTATCCTGTATACTTGCAGAATTTGTACAGCTATCTGTAGAATTTGTACCTTAATAAGTTCCCTAAACTTTGTCATTTATTGTCTGTACTTGTCAAAAAAAAACAAAAAAGTATTTTCACTAGTATTATTATGGTAGGAAAATTAACTATGTTAAACTGAAGGAATGAATTTTAAAAACTCAGTCTCACTCAACATGTAATAGCCACATTGGTCCATAGAGGATAAAATGAAGTAAATTTTACAATCTAGTGTTTCAACCCTACATTTTATTCAGACAATTAATTTGCTTTGACCTTTAACTGGGTCATGTGACCATCAACTATCTCTATGTGAAAAGGACAAAATTGCCAATATGGCATACCCATCTGTCAATATACATTTTCATTATGTATCTTGAGAAAGACATTTATATAAAGAGAAAATCCTATTGTTATTTATTATAAGTTATTGGTTTTATAGAAGATTTAAAAAAAAAAAGAAAAAAATATTTAAATGTTACATTTCCTGCTGTTACCCCGCCTCTCGCCCATTGACTGCTGGAGATAGGCACCAGCACCCCTCGCGACCCCACTCGGGACAAGCGTGTAAAGAAAATGGATGGATGGATGGATGGATTTCCTGCTGTTTCTAAGGAGGTTGCTGGAGACACTATGTCAACATCAACAACCTGCACTTTACCTGTACTAATAATAATAAGTATGTTAATATGTAAAATGCAACACGTTAAAAAAAGCTTTTGCATATATATGAATTTTGATCACAATTTTATCAAGTTATTGAACATTGATTTCAAAGTACAAATACAGTAAATGTGCATTATGAGCTGAAAGTCATCATTTAAAAAGTTTAAACCAGTTTATATAAAACTAATATAAATTTATATAAATTCTGCAAAGATGAGTAGGCTAGAACTCCTGCAGCACTGTCAAAGACTCATTGCAAAACACAACACTAATTTGTTGCTATAAGGATTTCCCAGTCCTCTATCAAATGAAAGCTAATGCACTACATAATCTGATCAATCAATTCAATTCAGTTTATTTATTTAGCGCCAATTCACAACACATGTAATCTCAAGACACTTTACAGTTCACCAGATCATACAGTCAAATTGATTCAAAGTTTTCCATCTCATTGACTCGGATGCAATCCCTCACACTAAGCATGCTTGTAGCAATAGTGGAGAGGAAAAACTCTCTTTTAACAGGAAGAAACCTCCAGCAGATCCAGGCTCAGTGTGAGTGGCCATCTGCCGAGGCTGACTGGGGTTCAAGGAGACAGAAGCAGAGATGCAAAAAGCAACTGTAAATGAAGGCCCCGTCCGGGAAACACACAGCCGGGCAGACGAGCTCTGAGCCAGCTCCCATGTCAGAGGATCAAGATAAAAACATCAGCCAGTCACAGTCAGACAAACAGGACTACACTGGAAAAACAGGCCGATCTCCAACATCTATAAACAAAGACAGCAGCACAGCTGATATTTCTCTCCAGGATGGTGTCACAGCCAAATAGGAACAGATTAGGCGAAGCTACTATGACAAAAGCCAGAGAGAGCATAATGTTAGAGATTAAACTAACAGATTCTGCAGAGTGGAAGAATAGAGATAGAATCAAGCAAAAATGATGAAATAGGGGTCCCTATGTCCTCCAGAAGTCTAAGCCTATAGCAGCATAACTATAGGGATTGCTCAGGATAACCTGAACCACTCTAACTATAAGCTTTATCAAAAAGGAAAGTTTTAAGCCTAGCCTTAAAAGTAGACAGGGTGTCTGCCTCGCAGACTAAAACTGGCAATTGGTTCCACAAGAGAGGAGCCTGATAACTAAAAGATCTGCCTCCCATTCTACTTTTAGAAATTCTATGAACCACTAGTAAACCTGCAGATTGAGAGCGAAGCGCTCTGTTAGGAACATAAGGAACACTCACATGATACAAATCATGATGCATAGCTTGGATGCAATTGCACCATCTAAATCCATACTGCTCAGTCATGGAAACCAATTTAATGAAGCTCTCTACATGTAGGCCATGTTAAGGACAGTACTGGGGTAACCAAATGTCCTTGTCAGAGATAGAAAGGCACTTAAGATTTCACAAAATTTGCTTCATTTGTCCTTTAAAGGTCTGTTTGTTTTTTCTTCTTCCTCTTCTGAAGAAAACCCACTTAGGCCTGGTGAGAACATGCAAACAGAACAAAAAAAAAGCCCAGAACAGATTTGAACCAGTTACCTCTTTGAGCAGCGCTAACTATTATGTTTTATCTTAACTTGACTTTTGTAAGTGCTTGCTCAGAGAAGGATCCTTGAAATAGTTGTTGATGGGCACAGAACCATGGGAAAGCTTCTCTATTGGGGTTGTGTTTGGCTGGCCTTCTGTGGTGCTTTTGAGCTGGTATACATCAGAGCCTTGTGGAATCTTTGTACAGTGACCTCTCTCAAAAAGAGAAAAAAATAGACAAGGCCAGACTGGCTTCTTGTCATTAAGTTGTCAAAAAGGGGGGAATGATTTGTAAATATAAATTACTATAAAACTGATCTCCAGCACTAATGGAACATAAATGAAAGGTCAAACGGATTCTATGGCAAAGTTATGTTTTTATATTTAAGACAAGTAAAATAGAGTTCACATGATGAAACATCAGGAAAACAAAGACAATATATCTGATTTCCATTTACTTGTGTTAATTTGTCCGATTCTATCTGTACAGTAGCGTATGCTCATTATCCTGGTGAATAAAAATATCTTAACTAATTCACTTTAGATGAATAGCATCACCTAATAACTAAATAATGTTCCTTGAATTTACTACACACCCGACCCCCATCCACACTCGACACACAAAGTTCTGTGCAGCGTATACACAGTATGTTCATGTTGCAGTCACAGCTCTTTAAAAAGTTTTCTGTCTGAAAAAAGTATGCTTGTGTCTGCTTACAACTTCCAAAATAAAGTGTAAACACATACTTTATGACATGAGGGATGTAAGGTCAATAAGGTAGCAAATCCAAACTGTTAAGTCTGTTATTTTATACTTGGTTTCAGATATCCTTATTATCCCTATTAGTGATTTTTCTTTTAACTATGTAGTGATAAAAATCTCTAACCCATGCACATATTAATAAAGAATTCAGTCAGCCACCTGCTGTTTCACAACTCTGTTCCTGTCAACAGCAAACGGATGTCAATAGCAGGTTGCTGGCTTTGCAAAATGTCCCACAGAGGAAAAAAAACAGGTGTAATTATGATCAACAATCTGTTGTGTATTACATTTCTCATCCACCTGCAGAAATAAAGTATAAAATCAAGCTCAAACTTGTCTAAAAACAAGGATAGAAAAAATAACTAACTAACCCTAACATTTTGTAATTTCTTTACATTGGCAATACTAATTGTTACAGTTTTTTCTAATTTCAATATGGCTGAAATAGACTGATGACAATTTATTATAATATTAAGTATTATAATATAGCTGATAGACCTAGATGACTGATAACTAAAGAAATGTAAAAAATGATCTTATCATTTCTGAAACTTAAATTTATTTATTCCAATCTTAAATTACTGTATATTATTTGCAAAGTTCTTAACCAAATGTGTTTTATTAAAAGAAAATCCTTCACAAAGAGAAAATCATCAAAGGAAAGTTATCTTTTAAATTAAAATAGTATTTAAGAAAAAATAATAGACTTCAGGGAAAAAACACTAAAGATGAATAAGGTCGATATATATTTTTTTGCATATCCGGGGATTATTCATTTTCTATATTTATTGTAAGATGTGCAAACGTAAACTCTCTCAACTTCTCATATCTTACACTTTAATATCACAAAGGGGTGGAGGAAATCAAGCTCCTCTTGCAAAATTCTTCTCAACTGATTAAGATAAACTGCTTTTCAGCCATGGTTACCCCCCAACTAATCAATCAAAGTAATCAATTAAAGGCCTGCCGGCTGAGTCTGTGGTAATTGAGGGTGGAGTAAACACAGGTTGCTGATACTGATGATAAAGCCATAACAAAACCATAGACATGAAAAAGGCTTGAAACTGGAAATTTCTGGGATTTGGTTAAGTCTCAATTTTAAATATCTAATGGAATCTAGGTTTAGTCATTTATTTGATAACAGACCAGCAGAGCTCTCTAAATATCCCTTGCTGCCAAAGACTCTGCCATAGGACTTTAAATATTGAAAATAAAATGCCAGCCAGGCTGCTCTGATTGGCCAAGACTCTCATTTGAAAAAAAGTGCCAGTCAAATTCAAACATGGCACTGTGTTCCAACATGTCCTCCAGTGAAAACAAATCCTTAGAGGAAGCTGAAAGAGACTCTTTGGCCAGCAAGGCTGTTCCACTCTTGGCTTTGGGTCCAAGAGGTGAGGAGAACCTCTGTACTTCAGGGACCTGAAATGTAGCCTGACATAAATCCCTAAATGAATTACATCTACACAGAAATTTATGTATGTCAGATATAGAAAATCTTTGGCTAGATTTTCCTTATAATAAATCACCTTTTTGTTGCATCTTTATTAGACATTCCTGGAGTGTTTTTTTTTTTTTTTTATTCTTGCAGACAGACTCCATTTGTTCTGTTTTAGCTAAACCTAGATGTGTGGGACTATAATGTCTCAATACATTATTTTTGCTAAAAAAATAAAATAAAATAAAATATATAGACACAGTGTATTTTTTTTATGTTTTCTGTTTCTTCTAATAATTTGATGATTCTCAGCATTAATTAAACCTGGAAACTTTAGGAGGGATTGTGTTATTAAAAAGCTCTTTCTTGAAAATGAATGTTTTTAAACATGCTGGTATTTGTAAGTTAGGTTGAAAAGATCTTTTTATCATGATTTATTTACTGAAAGCACTTAGGGATTTCTATTAATGTTACATATATATATTTTTTAAAGTTTTCAATATTATGGCTATTTTTATCATGATCTTTTTTCTATGTCTGTTGTTTAATCAGACTAAACTCTTTTTAGGTCTGCTAGGAATTATGACTCCCTCCCATTCCTCCTGAGAATACTGAATCAGATTTGTAAACCCCTTTGCTCACATACACCTTTGTAGTTCTGCTGCAAGATTTCTACAGGATCGGCATCAGGACTTTGTGAGGGATTCGTAAAAAAATGAACATTGTTTTTCCCTAAGCGCTGTGTGTCTAATTTGGTAACTTTCACAGAAGACCATGCTGCAATCTTTGCATTTCTTGATGATTTTAGAGTTCTCAGGCTTGCAGGCGTCCTCTTTTTTACAATATAACTATAGTGAGTGTTTTGTAAAAAAAAAAAAAAAAAAGATAATTAGACATGTATCCACTGCATGTATTTGCAAAGGGAAATCTGGCTTAGTATTACTTTTGGAGCGATGATGTTTTTTGTGCTGAGTGGGCTGTAGTGTAAAGAGCTGCAAAGTGTAAAGTCTAAGACTGTTTGTAGGGACAGTGCTAACTGCACATAGGAAAGTGTTGTTCCTGCTTCTGTTAATTATCTAACAGCAGTATAACATAATTTAACATTTCCTTTGTGTTCAGGGACACCGCAGCAATTAGCTAACAAGTGGGTCATCCATTAACCAGGCCCACGGCCCTTGGAGAGATTTAAGCCTCCAGGGCAACACTCAACAATTCTCTGTAATAGAATGGCTACGAGGGAGACTCCATTAGTAAACATTTAGGAAATCAGTGAGAAGGCAGGTCTCTGCGGGTAATTATGTTACTGATTATTTACAAGAAATACTCTCTCAGCTTTATTGTGTTTTGTTACTTTATCTCTCTTGTAATGTTTCTAGCTTTGTTCCTCAGCTGTGCATTGCTTCACATTGATGAACTGTGAGGTTATAAGTGAAGTTACTCTTGGACTACTGGTGCCACTTTGCCTGGTAAGCATTTTTACAGAACAGTCTATGCTGACCTCTGTATTTATCCACATAATAAAAGCCTTTTGATTTTTCACTGATTGGGAATGCCCAATCATGCCATAAAAACCTAATCTTTTTTTTTTTTTTTTTTTTTTAGGATCCCTACTCAGTAAATAAAAGATTGGTAGATACTTCCTGCTGTCCACTCTTTCAGGCCTGAGCTGTAGATATAAACAAAGAACTGGTTGCACTGTTAGAGGCCGATTTTAACTTGGATTGTATAGTATGGACACCCCTTTGAAATAGTTTACTTCAAAATAAATTCTTAATGGAGCTTGCTTTTTCTGATGAAATAATTCATTGAACACACAACATTTGTAATAGCTAACCAGACCCTCACAACGGTGTTAGAGTAAGACTCAAGGTTGATCAATAGAGGCCTTAGGGGTTTTATTTTCTGTTCCTTGATCAAGGCTGTCAGATTAGTATAGGTACAGTGTAAATAGGACTACTGCCAGAGCATAGATGGCGGCTCTGCAGTCCAGGTTTGAGAATCGCTCCCTCATTAATATGATTAGGAAAACAGCCTTCGGGCACTGAGGATGCAGAGCAGCCCACACTGAGGCTCAGTGGATACCAAAAAGAATGGAAGAATGTCAGTGTGTTTAGTTATTTCAAATTTTGCAAAACCTTTAAAAAGACTGAATAGCTGAAAAAAAGGAAAGACCTGTGCCTGACCATGAACTAGAATAAGAAAAACTTCGCTTCAGTTTCAAAGAATTGACAATCTACCAAAATTTGCAAATATCTATTTTTAATTAATTATTGCTATATTCTTTTTTTGAACAGAGTGCATTTCATTTCAGTTTTTACTACTGTTCCTTACTGTAAAATACGTTTCAAATTTTATTTGAAACGTTTATCGAAAAAAGAAATCTGCATCACATCAGTTTGATATTGTTAGTGATGGGGGGGGGTGAGGGGGAGGGACACTTGTGCTAGTTTTTTTTAATTGCGGCTTATTGACTTCATACCTTGGCCAAACCATGTTGCATGTTGTTCTAAGTCATGCAGACTGACTGGTGATCTGACTTAGTAGCCATATTAAAGTCTAATTTTTAATAATATCCCCAATAAATTTGGTTTTTAGGTCAAGACTGCTTTTTCCTTTTCTTTTTTTGGAGTGGTTGTCATCCAGTGAGTAATTATCATCATCTTATGTGTCGTGAGCCAAGATGGATAGTGATACATTTACTGATCTATTCATCTTTTAGTTGACATCTTTTAGATGACATCTTACTTCTGAGTTTAACAGGTTGATATCTACTCATTCTCTCCTACAGACGACATAAGTGTTATTAGAGGGTGCCTCATATTCAGCAAAAATAGTTGAAAGTGAAAATAGGTGCTTACAGGTGTTAACGTGTTTACACAGCAAAATAGCATTAATATGCCAGCAATATAAAAACTGTGTTATATGTAGTAAATATCTTTTTAAACAAATCTCATGAAAAAAACAATAAAAATTTTGTACTTTTGTTTTGTCTTTTAAGAAAATATAAACACAAAATTTTGTTACCCATTCAACATAATATTAACTGTTTCAGAATTTCAAATAAGCATTAGAGATCTTCAAACACTGAGTTGATTTGTGCAAAGGCTTTTGAGCACTTGTAAGGATGAGCACAAACAACCTTGCTCCAAAAACCTTACCTGGATAAGTGAGTTTGTGTATTTTGCATTGAAATGTACCTTGGATTCCTGCACCTTTAATGTCTTATATTGTAACTTAGGTATGGGCTGAGTGAGTCACCCACTCACAAAATAAAATGTACTTTTTTCTTAGTGTAAGAGCAGAGTTCTTAAACACTGACCCTGTCAAGAATATAGTAGCTCAAAAGGGTTTTAAAAACAGAGAAGAGTCAAAAGGTCTGAAATTACTTGTTGTTCCTGCAGTACCAGTTGCAACCAGTAGATGGTACTCTACTCTGGTGCTAAGGAAGCCTGCATAAATGTACAGGTCTAATGTTGGGTTAAGTTCCCAAATTAAATTTCACAAAGTTCTGACCATAGGCACTAAAATTAACTTAAAATCATATATATCTTATTTCTCTGTAAATATCAAAAATATTAAATATTTTGAGGGATATCCTAAAGAAAACTAGATTATAAATACAGCTGAAAGTATTGTAGAGAAATAATTATTGCCTGAGCCATGAAAGTCCACTACTGCATTTAACGGACAACAAATGGCTTGTGGCCAGAACTTTGCACAGTCCTGTCACTATGAACATCAAGAAGAGGTTAGTTTGTTCGGTGATGGAAAAGCCAGATTACTCCTGTCAAAAGAGAAAGTATGCAACAATGGAACCAGGCGTTTTGTTTCCCTGGTTTTCAAAGGCATTTGTTCTTTGATAAGGTACTGGACAGAGTTAACAAGATGGGGGATTCTATGGAGAAGAATACAGTTTCTATCAATTGTGTGTTCCTTATCCCCATCGGTGTTTGCTGGGTGTGGGAATAGGCAATGTTCTGGGCACTGTTGCTCAGAGATAGCATTCACAGACCAGAGCACAAGAGCAGGCTGCATTCAGCCCAAGGAACCAGGGCCCCTGTGCTGCAGGATTGTGCACAGGGATGGACAATATACACTATCTTTAGTCTGGACATAAAAAGCCAGTGGAAGATTTTATTGTTATGTTTGGCCACTCTTGTTTGCAGAGTCGCTCATTCTCCTTATCCTCCCCTTGTTCACGTTGTTGCTGAATTTACCATCTGCTTTCTTATTGAAGGAGATCATTGTTAATTCATTGTTAAACATTTGGGTAATTTTTCAATGTTGATCATTGGATCTACACTCTCATTCCTACCAAAGCTCTTTCCATTTTATCCTATTTCATTTTGCTTAATTGCTTCATGAGAATTTGAAAGCATATTAAATTCCTATTTATTTTAGCATAATCAAATAAATTATGAAATAATTTATTTGATTTATTTCAACAGTTTGTTAAAAAAAAAAAAGTATATCTCAAATAAACAAAATACAGCCCTGAAATGAGCAGCTTAACACTGACGTCAATATTGACATAATGTAATCTCTTAATAATTGGCACCTCTGCGTGCTGAATGCCTCCACTGATTTGTGATCCATTCAGATTTGGGGCTCATCAGATGATGTGGAGGCTAAGCATTTTTAATAGAAGCCGGACCCACAGCTCCCACCCACAGAGTCACCACATTTCATTGGGTAAATTGGTATTATGATTTTAAGGGATAAATATCTGTTCCACCTAATTAATCTGGAACATCACAGGGCAATATGACACCATGAGTCCAATAGATCAAGGACCACAGATCAAAGGCTCCACCACTGTTAGTATCCTACACAGGCAAGAAGAAGGTTTCTTGTTTATTTCCATATACAGATGGCAAGTAAACTAATGACTAAAGAATAAAGCAATATATGCAAATTTGTTTATTGGTTATTGACTGAAAAATGTAGTATTACTGGTCCAGCAATAAACATGTATAATTGGCCAATGCTGTGTCAAAGGTCAGGACTGAAATTCATCCATTAGAAAAATATTGTTCTGTCATTTGTATAATATACAATTTAGAATGTGTGCTTCAAATGACACAAAGCATTTGTTAATAAGACGCTGTTGGTCAAACTAAGGTCTGTTTGGTGTTCAAGCAAGAAATGTATTTACTTAACTGAATTTTTTCTACATTTGCATTTTTCTCTTAAGTAGTAATTAATTGATTGGTTCATATATGAAGGAAGAGACAGTTGGAAAATCAGCCACCTGAGATATGTTTAGCAGGAAAGAAATCGACTTGGTTTAGTTTCAATAATGCCTTGTTTTCTAAAGAACAGTGCCAGTGTTCAGGTGTAAATGTGTAAATTAGCAAACCAATTTGTGTAAAGGTGTGGGAACATGTTACATAGATTAGTACAGGAGTTATTGTCAGTTGCCTACAATTTGGCCATTATTTGAGACAGAGAGTGAGAGAAAACTTACTGTTTGGTGTTTCACAAACTGGCTGTGCTCTTGAGGAAAGAGAGAACAAGAAAAACACCAATGTTCTGCCAAGTTCACCGCACATCTGCTGTTTACTGATGGGTCTTGTGCATGTGGTTTTTGCATATGCTCTCCTCTCCCACTTAAATCATGTGTGGTTCCCCTGGCCTTTCTTTGACATGTGCAGTGTTGATGCTGCCACTGCATCTTACATTTTTTAGGCAAAGAAAAGGCTTGCACATAAATAAATGATCACCATTTCAGACAGTTATAAGTACATTTTGCATCGTTCTTTCCCCCTTTTCTTCTCCTTCATTGTCCACCACGGCATATCTCCCACACACGTTTCTGTCATTATTTTTTGTTCCCTCTGTCATGGTGTTTGTTTTTCTCCCTTTTTAAATAGTATGTTATATATGGTTAAGACTGTTTGTCTTTTTTGTACAGAGAGTAGAACTTTGTAAAAGCTGTGCCATTTCAGTTGTTAATTGTTAAAATTCATAATGACTTGTTTACTCAACTACAGACCCCAACAAGGGTTGGTTTTGGATCTCTTCTCAAGGGACACAACCCCTCTGTTTTCAAGACTCAGGATTAACTGGCCTGGACTGGCATGGGACTTTGGTCTTTCTTCAATAATTCATCAGTATCAAATCCTTCATTAATATACTATTAAAAGGCATGTCAAAACAGAAGCAGGCATCCAAAATTTACAGGAGATTTTCCAAAAGATTCTTTTTTTTTTTCTTTCAAATCAGGCAAAAGTTTGTTCTAAGAGGGATTGTAAAGAAAACATCACAATGAAAATGTATTGTTACTTTAAACATTCAACATGACTTATGACAAGTAACTGTAAAATCCCCATGTCTCTGTTTGACAGAGGTGGGGTGGTTTAAATGATGTATACATGTCTTGTGGCAGAGAATCTCATCTAAAGAGGCTGTATTTGTTCTACCGCTGTTCCTTTTGTGTCGGCACATTTGGCTCCAGTCTCAGCAGAGTGTGGATGTCACAAAGCATTAAGAAGTATGAGATTCAGGATGTTGCATTTAATCTCCTCGACTTCTCCCTAGCTCACAGCGGAGCCAAGCTGCAGCAGCGGAGGGAGTCCCAGCATCCTGTAGAACAAAGCTGGCTGACACGATGTTTGCCTGAGGGGCCTGCGCTCTCTTTCTCTCTCTCACAGGCATAGTCTGTGAACATGTAAAACAATGAGAAACCAGTCAGCTGACAGATACACTAAGCTGCAGTCACTTTGAATGACAACACTACTAGAGAGAAACCACGGCGGCCCCAGACTGGGACTACCTACAAACAGCAGAGAAAAGCTCTATCTAAACTATCAATCACAGCCTCTTAGATCCCGTTACAGTTTATTGCATTGTTGGAATTTTGCCTTGTCATCACAAAGTGGATGTGTGGTCAGCATTTTGTGCTAAACAATAATAACTTACAAAGGAAATAGCTGTCTGTATTGGGGAACATGAAGTGTTCTTCATTTTAACTTTAATAAAAAAGAACAAAGTGGGGATGCTGATAAGAAAAGTTGCTGTCAGTTAAACATTAGGAGGAGATACCTTCCTAATGTTCCTCCCATGTAACAATCATCTATGGTAAGATGGCATGCATGACCCCTGTAACCTAAGAGGTTACAAATGTTACAATCAAGGAAATTATTGGAATTCACCCATGAAAGCTCTAATGTCAGACTGACTCTTTCAAATTGTGGAAACATATTACGTACTCCTATATATGCCTATATATTACTCCTAAAAATTATATTCATATTATAAACTCAAACTTTGAGGCCTCATAGGTCAGAGTTTTTCCACAACTTCAGCTCTTATGAGACATTTCTGTTCTGCAGGGGTTAAAAGTCTTTTTAGAAGGTTTCCAAGGAGGGACTAGTGGTAAGCCAGCAACCTCCAGAGCAAAGGATGGTCAATGTGGTCCCATCATACAAATACGCTATTGTAGTTCAAGTTGCTGCAGAAAATAACAGGAAAATAGTAATTTGTTGTTGACCTACATTGATGCAACCTAGCCTAGTCAGGTTTTCCATGCTGACCTCTTTCCCAACAGAAATGGCCTTCAAAGAACGCATGGGCATCAGAACAGTAACACAGACATATTAAAAGCAGTGGCCTACAGTATAGTGACAAATCAGTTTTATATCACATTTCACTTTTACATCACATGAACATTGGGTGTGTGAGTGTCGATTACCAAGGGAACACATGACTCCATAATGCATTATGGGTAAAAAGCAAGGAAAGGAGCGCAACATGATGCTGTGAGATTTTCTGTGGGGACACAAAGTGAAACCAACACTCTTAAGGCAGCCTGTCATGATGTCATGCCTGATCACTGTATATTTAATTCAAAGTTCACACACCCACAACCCATTTACCTGAAGTTTGGATGCTATGCTGTCATTGCCCCTTCTGCAGGTAGGAAGGCCCACTCAGAAACGTCATATGGCTCAAGCTTTGGCTTCTCTGCCTTGTCCTCCTCAGCATCTCTGGGGTTCCTAAGACTCTTCGGCACACACCACTTCTCCCATTAGCACATGTCAGGCTGCTAGTTGCTGTGGCTGAATCCAGGGCATGTCAGGAGCCATATCTAGGAGCCACTTGAACTGACGAGATGAGAACGAGGGGCCAGGGGCTGGCATATGGTGGTGATTAGCAGCCAAATTCACAGGGGTTCTCCAACCAAAGAACATAATCAAATCTACCTCCTGCCCACTGAACATCCTGTCACACATATCCATCCCCCATAGAAAACACAATGTGCTCCAGATAAGACATATCACATCCATTTCTTGAAACTTTGCCCTGCAATTTTAACTCTGGCTTCTATCATATGTTACAAACTTAACAAGCATGCATTTTAAAATTTTATGTGTGGGACTAATGAAAATAGAATAAAAGCTAACTTTCAGGGTTATCTTGGGGGATCCTGCCAAATGTTGATGTATTTCTGTGTGCACTGACAAGTAAAAACCTAATATAGGGAAAACAAGAAATAACAAAACTATTCTACATATTAATGAGTAATTCAAACAGTCTCTGCCTTTCTGGTTTTCACCCCCCTGTCCACCAAGCACAGAGCACAACTCCACTTGAACAAAACTTTCAGTCAAAGCAGCAACATCTGGCTCCTCATGTAGGCACTTATTAGGATCAAATTAGGTAGAAATGAATGGGATGATACATGACAGGGTGCAGATGTTTAAAGCTGCGGTGTGAAAATCTGAGGGCAGAAAACAGCTTAATGAATTCTGCGTCTTACAGCAGGGGTGATGCGGGTTAGAAAAAAAGGCTAATTAAATCTTAAAGCAGACGAAGAAAAAGAAAAAATTTTTTTTGCATGTCGCTCCCCTGTTTACTGTGGCACGCTAAGGGACAATGTTATCATTTGCAGTTAATCAGGGAACACAGGAAAATGTAAGTGGCCCGCATCTTGGTAATTTATAAATGAAAGCATATCAGACTTGGTTACAAAATGTTCCATATGACAAGCTTTGCAAATTCCCCAAAAGTAAAACTAGGTACCTTAGGAAAATATTAATAAGTTTTGCTTATTTTCCCCAAATTTGCATTTCAATATACCAACATAGAAAATTAAATGGATACCATTATCTAATGCTTTCATTGATTTTGATAAAAACAAAAGGCTGAAAAATGATAGACAGCAGCAGAATATTGTTTAAAGTTTTGTGACACTGATGTATACCTCAGTAATTTTTCTACAAATGATCACAAACTGGGGTATTATTATGAACAAAGAAAAAATGATGCACATTTTTTTTTATAATCTCTTACAAATTAAAATGCTAGAAATGTTGCTTGCACATACATGCGTGTTCATTTTTTTTTGCCAGACTAGATGAAAATTGTCTATGAACAGCACCTGTTAAGGCTTGCTACAAACTCAGTGTGATGTAGGTCCAGATTTTAAATCGGAAATTTTATTTCCCAGTTATTTATATAAATTTTATTCCCCAATTATTTTTATATTATAACACTTTATCTGCGCATGTGCAGTTTCATGCATATATGTGTGTTGAGCTACAGTTTCAGACAGTCATTAATCTCACCTTTCTTACCACAGTTCTTTGGAAAGGCTGAGGGTAGGAAGAGAAAAAGTGTCTACGAAGTGCATGAGAAGAAAAGAAAGGCCTCAAAAGAGACAGATACATCCCATAATGCTTTGCACGGAGAGCTCTCCTTGCTCAGGCTCAGGCTACCCAACAGCGGCGACTAATAAAAAAGATGGCGCAGGCACCACACAGTGGAGGAGGAGTTACGTGACCAACGGAGCAAAAAGCAGTGATCATTTGTCCGAACAGTCAATTAACTGAGTTTGCTATAAAGTCCACTATACAATCCCCACTCGATATTGTGATTGAGGGATTTAGGGCGGCAACTTTTAAGCAGAGCGTTCACGATGAGAAATGGGCTCATGCATGCTCTAGCACACGCACTTTTTTAAAAGTTGAAAGGGTGTGTCTTTTAAAAAAAATTTGAAAAATCCTTCACAATACCTTTATCATCTTAAAACACAGTGTGTACAATTTATTGCCATTTAGTGGTGCACTAAATTAACTACTGAGACGTTGTAGTAACGAACAGATGTGTCATAAATCATGCATAAGTCCAATAATTCATGCAGGTGTTGATGTACAAAAATTGTGAAGGTCAGGAGCTTGGTTTCCTGAAAATCTCAATTTATTGTAAGACATACCCTTTTAAGTTGTTTAGAATCCAAAATAATTTGTTTTGAGCTCTAGCATTATGAGCATAGTTCAATGCAATGGAAAATTTAAATATGTTTTGATGGTTTTTCATTTTTTTCAATTTGTGTGTGCATTGGATATTCAGTAAATATCCCCCAGTTGGGGTAAAGCATAGCAATTTCTTGTTGCTTTATTTAATTGTGTAAAAAATAAATAATCTGTTATGATCTTGGCGCAGATGACTGGCTTAATTAATAATATTATTCACCTGTCTATCTCTACTTGGTTTCTTATTACTGCTCATCTGATCCTCCTGCATCTATTTAAGCTGCCTGCTACTAGTCATCAGGGCTAGATTATCTCACAAGCCAGTGGGGAGAGTGTGTCCAGCGTTACGTTACCTTGATGAGGAGGAGTCCAAAACAGGTCAGGCAAACAGATCAGAATAGGAACAGGCAGGCTCAGAGATAAGGATAAGGTTAGGATCAGGCAATCAGAACACAATCAGGTACGCTAGAGAACGCTGACCAACGTCTAGAGAATAATCTGGCACTGACAACTGGAAGCAGGCAGGTAAAATAAGGAGAATACAGTAACAGGCAGGCCTAGTGGTTGAGAGGCAGAGGAGGATCCAGAAACACTAAGGTAACGCTGGCACATCTCCCCACTGGCTCATGATTGATCTCCTTACTCCCCCAGGTTTAGGAATAATCTCGGCTGATGACACTGGCTCATGAATAATCTCCTCACTGGTTTGGGTTTGTGAATAATCTGGCATTGATGACTGGTAGCAGGCAGCTGAAGTAGAGGCAGGGGCAGGTGAATCAGCTTAGCAGTAATGAAAAACTGGGCAGAGTTATACAGATGAATGAAATGATTAATTAAGTCAGTCATCAGCGCAAAGCACTTTTTCCTTTTTTTTGTATACAGGCTGACAGGAAAGGGGATATGAGAGATGGGGAGGGATATGCTGCAAAGGACCACGGGTTGGATTCGAGGCTGCATCGAGGACTAATGCCTTCGTACATGAGTCGTGTCCGCTAACCACTGCGCCAGCAAAGTAAAGCTTTTACGCCCTCCAGCCCTTCCTTTAATTAACTATGATCGTTTCAAACTTTGAGAAAATTTGTAGAGATGCTTCTGATAACATATATATTTTTTTATAACTGTTTTAAAACTTTGAGCTTTACTGTCTTTGGTTTTTCATATAAAAAAAAGAAAAAACACACTTAAAAGTATTGTGAGGATTAGGGGTTCTAGTACAGTAGCTGCTGCAGATACTTTTATCAGTGATTGGGTTAAATTTAGGGGGAGGGGATAAAAGGAAACTGAAGCAGAGAAAGGTGAGCTGGGTTTTGGCTTTTCTGCACTGGTTGGCTGGGCACCAGAAATGAGGGTGCCATTCGCAGCAGTTAGCTCTGCTGGCGGTAAAGGCAGCTAAGTGTGGGAGATGTTCCTTTAAAAGAAGGAGAGGCTTGGTGCCACACAATCACACAATGATAAACAATATGTGTTTAGATTTACAGTATGTTCAGAAAAAGTTTATAAATTATTTCCATACTTAGATTCTTAAATACAGAACTTTATAGAAACTGAATCTTTTTGGGCTTAGATACAATGTAATAAGCAAAGCCGTTTATTTAATAGGTACAAAGATTGCATTCTGTTAACAATGCCCCGAAGTGAAAGGTAAGACAAACATTGTTAAATACTGCTTAATATGCATTTATATGTCAGATAACTTGCTTGTAATGATACCAGTGTCAACTTCCAAGATAAGATTAAAGTAATTGACCAGAATATCTGGTTGTGACAAATTTTGAAGGAAGTTTTGGGTACATGATGATCAATTGCTGTAAAAACACTAGTGATCTTGATAAAAACAAGGGGCACCAAATTGGACTATGTACAGAGGAATGTAGATGGTCAGTGCCAGGACCACAACCAACAGGACCCCCATGTAATCAACACCTAAAAGCCATGAGACAACATTAAGATCAAAATTTGTGGACAAAAACTCAGAATAATTAGCCTAAATGGAGTAGAGACATTAGGAGAATCCAGAGCAGACTACTTTCTTGTGCCATTGTGTACATCATTGACTGCTTTGAAAAACAGCTCCAAGGTGTACATTGCATACTTTACTTATTTAGGTGTTATGATGTAACAATTTTTCTAAATATTTTTGTACAGTTTGTTTTATTAATATGGTTTTTTGATGATGACAAATGGAAACTGTTTGTTCCAGACTCCCACCCAGATCAATGTTTTATGGTTTGTATTGATATAGGATGACTCAGGTCCTATTGGTATCAAAGGTCTTTAAATTAGATGGTGAATGTAATTATTATATTCAAAATTAGGTCTTCTTGCTTACATTGAGGTTACATGCTTACATGAGGGTTTTTCTGAGTTTTACAGCTTTTTAGATAAGGTGGGTTTTCTGGTGGAAAGAGACCAACCGTTCCCTGTTACAGTCCCTTCTGTGACTTAGAGATCGGTAACTGTATTAATGGAGTAGGAGATATTGGCAGCTGGCCAGTAGAGAGCACTAGGGCCCCGCCCCACCCAATGACCATGATTGAAATATAAAAAAAACAAATAAAAATTAATTTATATAATTAAAATATTTTAGAAAATGCTAAAAAAAATGTTTTATATGTGCAAGATAAATATTTAATCTGTAATCACAAGTAGAGCTGTTTCATTCATCATCGGATTGGTGACGCATTTCCGCCCTGGGCCACACAAAGGCAGTAGCTCCTCTGCAATGCAAAAGGATGGGGAAGCTCTGGGCGCAGGAGAGGTGCGCCCTGAGCTTGCCCCGAGCTGACAGGAACTGTTGTCACAGTCGTAGTGTGGCTGGTTGACAGGTCGAGTTGGGAAGTTAAATCCCTTAAAACAAAATTTCCAAGACAAGCTGGAGGTGAAGCTTTTGGATTTGATCAGGCGAACATCAAAATTAATCAGCAGTCCAAAAACAGGTGGAGATGGTACACTCGATCTTTTTCCAGGACCTGGTTTAGCTATAAGCCTTGGCTAACTGCATACAGCGAGGCTAAGGCTTTATTCTGCTTTCCTGCCTTGTTTTTCAAGCATCAGGATATGACCGAGCATGGATAAAGACAGGTAAGACTGATTTAAAGCACTTTTTTAATAAAGGCAAAAAAGTATGAACAATCTGGGATTCCCATGGAAAATAATATAATACAGTACCTTTTCTAGTTTTTGTTTATGTGCATAGTTTCTCTTAAATAATCACATTTTTAGTAAATAGTTTTTACGTATTAAACAATTTAAAGCTGACTAATAGCTTTTCCATTATTAAACTGGTACATCATGGTTTTAGGTTTGTGACACCATATTGGACCATACAATCACAGATTTGCTTTTCCAAAGCCTCAGAAGGGCAACATTTATCCACAAAAAGTTAACCTGTAAATTGAATTATATTTCTATTTTTATGACGTTGGCATTCATATAAATATACTAGTGTGATAATTTAGTATACCTTTGAATAGTTTTTGGTATACGTGTATTTTGAACATATAGCCGAAGAAAACTCCACCAGCCGCCACTGGCAGGAGACCTCCTTTCACGGTGAACATAGATTAATTTGATCATAATAGCAGATAGGCTTTGATGACCTAGTCCAAAGGAAGTTTGAATAATGTGCGGATAGGAACCTAAAACAAGTCTTTTTTTTTATGAATCCTGAATAGTATGTTGCTAAAACTATGATCTTAAGTGATGAAAATTGATTTATGAATATTTTATTGGGATTATTATTATTATTAACAGTTTCCATTGATTTTGTAACATTTCTATGAACAGTTGCTTGTGTCAGGACTCCTTTTTTTGTGTTTGTGTTTCTGTGTTTGTCTCCCTTCATCCACCAGTAGGCGCCTGGTTTTGGTCCGCCTCTTCACACACCTGCTGATGGTTTTCTCGTTAAACTGAATGTTCTTAAGCTGCTGACTGCCACTACCTCGTCGCCAGAGTGTTTGCCAGTTTTGGGTACTCTAGCCAAGCTGAGTTTTGCTGAGTCAAACTGAGTTTTTGTCAACCTGAGTTTAACTTTGTTTTGTCTTTGCCTCTTGGCAGGAAGTTGTCCTGCTAACTGGATCTCTCGGACCTTCTCTCCCTGGAAGGATCAACTGAGCTTCAAACTTAGCTGGGGTTCAAACAGGAGGTTTGGATCCACTTTCCCCAAGAGATCGTTTCAGCTTCTCACTGAGAAAGGGATTATTCTCCACTACGACTCGTTCAAGTACCGCAGGAAATCCAAGTGGCAGTCAGTTTCTCCGTTCACCAACTAACATTCTGGGTAACCCTTTTCAGCCCTCCACCGAATCAGACAAACAATGGAACCACGGCACACAGACAGGAGTCAAGGATTCAACAACTTCTCTGGAAACGTGAGTCAGCAACCAAATCCTCCTCTCCAAGTTCACAAGTCAAATTCCCCACTGAGCCTGAACTAACCGCTGTGTCTTTCCCTCACTTTACAGTTCCGGTTGAGCAGTGTTCAGAGCAACACTTCTCCCTCTGTTTAACTTTTTCAATAAAACCCGTTAAATCTTTTCCCTGGTCTCTCTGTTCGGTTTTCTGCATTTGGGTCTGAACGTTGTAACATCATGACAGCTTGAGCTTTTGTAAACTGTTTTACAAAAAAATAAAATAAAATAGCTGGAAATTAAAAGACTCCTTCCAAGCACAACAGCATTTAGAAAGTTGTGTTAGCCTTTTAAGAAAAAGAAATGCTATAGAAAATAATTTTTATATTATAGAGGGCCAAATCTATTTACTTTCTGGGGTGGGATATTTTTTAATTTAAAGAAGTTACTTTTAGCGGACAGAACCAGATTTGTTGACCTGTATGCACCAACTCAATGGAACGATGACCTGACCAGATTAGCCTACCAGTGCTGAGTGGTGTGACAGCTACACCCAGCTAACTGAAAAACAAAAGACAATCTGGAAAAAGAAGAAGAAAAAGAAGAACAAGAACTCCCTTGTATGCCCATACACAGTGCTCGAGGTTCTGGTGAATCGGCTCGTACCTTTGCTTCGACAGCAGGATTTGCCCACAAATTTTGATTTTCTCCCGACCATATGATTCCTGATCAGGAGATGGTTGTGAAAGGGCTAATCGCCCCTTGTTACCCCCTGTATACTACATGACGAAGGCCTCACTATTAGGCTGAAACTTGGCTGATCCAAAAAATTGGAGAATCTGTGCAAAAAGTGCATAAGAGCATACAGTGTATGCCAGGCATTAAGGATTTTAAACAGAATGTTACAGAAGCACCGAGTTTGAAACAACAGAAAAAAAGCCTGGAACATTGCATTTACGTCCGTGGTCCTGGCTCATTTTCAATAGAGAAACTGCCTGCTTTGTAATTCTTGTAGAAGTAAACCAAACTGTAGGCGAAACAGCTAAACTAGTGTCTTACGTCTTCACGACTTCTACTCATGTTATTGGGCCAGTGAACCAGAGGGCTGGTCTGTATGTAAATTTCAGAGTGTAACAAAAGTACAGGCCAGAACCATATAAGGCAACATCCCTGAGTTTACGTCAACTCTGGGCTTCGTTTCACTTTATGGTGAAAGTTTAGAATTGTGAGATTTGCAGAGAAAGAAGATGTCGATGGGGTTTGAACTTATCTATACGTCCATTTTACCCACTGAACTATCGTTATTCATCTATGAAAAACTTGGTTTTGCATTCTATGACCCCTTTAATACTATAAATGATCTGTTTTTGTCCCAAATCCAACTTTTCAATACATGTTTGCAGGCTTTGCCGAAGCACAAAGCCTGAAAACTTTTCTTTTTTTTAATTTTATTTAGCATACATTTTACATCAACCCAAGCATAATTTTAGACAAACAGTATGGTGTTCAAGGCCTTTTGCATGAGGCATCCATTGGGAGTCGTTCTTTTTTACAATTCCAAGCAGAGCATAGGTGAGTTATTTCTTTGGCAATGTTTTTTCACATTACAGTGTTCCTGTATATTATATAGAAACCTATAAAAGATTTTAATTGCAGGCTAGCTTCCCAGAACAAGAGACATGTCATATGTTTTTAGTCTTGATACATGAACACACTTTTTTCATTATTTGTAGCAAAGGAACAAAATGTATCTTGTTTTGTTTTAATTTCAGTATAGCAGCACATGAGAGGTGCTCAAAATTGGAACCTTAGATAAACGGATCATGGAAATCTACAAGGAAAAAAGATAGAGATACCCAACTGTAACTGCAAACACACTCTCATTTTAAGCAGGCACTTCCAACAGGAAACTGAGTAACAGTATTACGTGACAACATGGAATGTTCTTGGGAGCAGCAGCTTTTAAGAGCAGACCTACATCCAACAACAATACCTCTTTTTGTCTCAGTTTCTCCTCTCTAAATGCAGGTGTGGTGCTTTATGAAAAACATTTTTCAACATTCATATTAAAAGGTTTTCCTCTGCACAAATCTGACCACTGAAGGGAATAACAACATGCTCTATAAACAGTGAACTGGGAGGAATAGCAGAACTACTGTCCAAAAAGCTTGGTAAAACTATAATTTACACGATGAACCCATAAAATCAAGAGAAAAACATATATTTTATGTTTCTTATTCATTAACAACTTAGGACAGAAGATTACCTTCTTGGTCGGCCAGTTGTCTGAGAAATTTTTTTTAAGTGTCATTATAAATTATGAAGTTTTGGATAAAGATACTCAGGTATTATGTCCATCTTGAAATTTTTGACATAGCTGTAAAACTGTAGGGGGGAAAAAAACAAAACACTATATAATAAATAGGTTCCTCAGCACACTTTTAAAGGCAATTTCAACGTTCCGTATGAAATTGCAGTAAATAGATAAATAAAACAGTAAATAAAGTTTTGATTAAAACTTTATTTACTGTTACTGTAGCTAAAAGAAAAGAAGAAAAAACATGGCTAATCCTGTATTATAGGGATGACAGCAACGGGATTCGTAATGAAAGAATCATGTTTTTTCTTAATGTTTGTTTTCACTTTTTATCTATTTTTATCTTGTTTATGCCTTAATTTATTGAAAGGATGAATAACTTTATTACAAACAATAAAAATGTAATACATGCATATTTTTTATATAATTATTGACATATATAATTATGTTGTATGAATTATTTACTGCTTATGTCTATAAAGGGGTATGAAGATATGAAACTTATTTAAACATACCACCTTATCTTCACACAGTCCACAGCTGTTCACATCCACAATTTTCCTGATTTCTACTCTAATTAACTTATGAGTCTGCACTACAGCAAACGTCAAAGATAAATTCTTCATGTTCATATCAACATATAAATGTACATTTACACATCGTCTTTCATAGAGTTATTACACATGGCCTACACAGCCACAATCATTGTAAAAAAAAAAATGTATAAACTATAGTGACTGAGAGGGTCCATTGACCTTAGGTTTCCATTTGATCTTGTCAATAATTCAATTCATTTCAGTTTATTTATAATGTTCCAATTCACAGAACATGTAATCTCAAGGCGCTTTAGAGCATGTGGTGACAGCAGATGTTTGCATTTTGCATATCTTTGTTGACTCTACAGCTATCCCTCACATCGAGCATGCATATAGAAACAGTGGAGAGAAAAAAGAAAAGCGGTTAAAAGGAAGGAACCGCCAGCAGAAATAACTTCAGTGTGAGGGGCCTGCTGCCAAGGCAGACTAGGGATTCAAGGAGAGAGAAGGAGACATACAGGAGGAATTTAGAAGTGCTCATCGATGAATACTTTCTGTGAGAAAAGGTAAACTAGCTTCACAGGTGACCCTGTCTAGGAAAGAAACAACTAAGCAAACAAGAATATTATTATTTTGTTTTATATTTGTCTGCACATATAAATATGTAGACTGGGTAATTAGCTATAAAACAATGATTTTAGGTACTTTAGAAGCAGTCTGTAATGGTTAAAACAGTGATATGGCATCACTACTGTACATACAGTATGATTCCGGACTTACTAAAGCTGTATTTACCTGATTGAACTGTTGTAGGGAATTTGAGACTACCTCCAGCTTCATTGGGGTTTCAACCACACAGCAGGAAGAAGATAAAAAGGGTGGCTTGGAAGGAGGAGGAGAAGGGGGAAAAAATTACAGCGCATTAAAAACAAATCTACTGAGGGATCCACCAGCAGCTTAAGTGAGCCAAGACGATTAAAGGGTCAGTGGTCATAGACTGGTGGTTCAACATACCTGATGCCACTCACCTTGGTTCACTAGAGGCATTGCCAAAATCAAATGTACACTGTCCACAGGAGTATTGTGAAGGTCAATGCAATGTTACCGTAGGCAATGACAACTTGATCGTTGAATATTCATCTGGGCTTTTTCGTTGCTTTTGTCCCTAAGAGTGGTATTTTGCATCTGAAAAAGGTAAAGGTTAATTAACTGTAATACAAAGAGTATAAAACAGTTCATCAAAGGTAATGTGTGACAATATGTTACCTCCTTCAATATATTATTCTATGGTTCCACATAATAATTTCTGGATTGGTTTTTATTTGGCTCATCTATAGATTAATGAGATTTTTTAAAGAACTTTTATTACATTTTCTCAAAACACAAAAGAAACAGAAAAGCTCAAAAGGATAGAAAAAAAAACTATGTGGACATGCTGCTACATTAAGTAAATGGTAAATGGCTTTTTTTTTCAAGTCAAGAGACTGACAAAAGCACTTACTGAATTACATTCAGTCATTCACCCATTCAAGCACATACTCAAAAACTGACGGTGGCAAGCTACATTGTTGCCACATCTGCCCTGGGGCTCACTGACAGAAATGAGGCTGCGGCAAACTGGCAGCACCAGTCCCTCCGACCACCATCAGATGGCAATGCAGATGAAGTGTCTTGGCCAAAGATATAACAACACTGAAAGCTCGAGCTGGGGCTTGAACTGACAACCCTCCGGTTGCAGAGCAAGCTTCTTCGTCCAAAGCCACTGTCCCCCTAGTGGAAAATTATTTTCAAAAAACATTGACAATAGGTACATCTCTCCTCCCCCAAAATACATGGCAAAGCCATTAGGTGCTTCTTAAAAAAGTAACCAATTGAGACAATATCACAAAAAAGGCTAAACGGATCTGGGATATCGACAAAACCCCGGTGGCGTCAGTGTACGGCAGCCCCGCTTCTGTCAGTGAGCCCCTTGGGCAGCTGTGGCTACAATGTAGCTTGCCACCATCAGTGTGTGAGTGTGTGGGAGAATGAATGTAGTGTAAAGCGCTTTGGTCAAGTTTCCTGATTTAAAAAAAGGCGCTATATAAGTACATGCCATTTACCATTATTGTGTGTTAAATCTGAACCAAACCACTGGCAGCTGCATTTTATCAAAACAAAAAAAATTATCTCAAATTTATTAAAATAAAACATTTGATTCACAAAAAACTACTCCAAATGCAATATTCCTGTTAAAGCAATAAAACACATAAACAAGCGTTTGATCTTCAAATTATTGTAAAAACGGATTTTTTTCAATACAGATAATATTAAAAAAAGGTAAATATCCAATTGTCTGTCAGACCAAAACAAAGATATAAGCATACACAATGAAATAAAACCAGTTATTTTTCTTGTGCAACATTCATAAACAGTGAAATTCATTTATAAATGACAGAAATAGAAGATGTATAAATGAAAGTTCTAATTAAATGTTAAATTAGGTAGCATTCATAAAACAAATTATCCTGAAGATATGGAACAAAAAAGATGAATATAAACAGAGGAATTTCTCAATATGTCCAGTAGACCAAAGTTGTCTTTTTTTTTCATCAAACACGGATGGTCACATCTGCTGCAATGATTTTAAAAGTGACCAAGCCAATAAATATATTAAGCATTCGCTGAATTTTTAAACCTTAATTGCAAAAGTACTTAATTCAACACTGCTTCAGTGCAAAGTAATTTTTAAAAAGTGAGTCAGATGTTTTCTCTTTCAGAAAAAGGGTATTTGTCTTTTCCTGGCTACTCCCAAATCAGCAGACAAAATTTTCTACAGTAAACTCTTTTCCAACTGGTAAAATTATTGGCTCCAGTTATATTTCAGTTCTCCATTTTCTTATGTTTTCAATATCATAATAATAATAATAATATTTCAAATAAATAAGTTTATTTTCAAGGTTCACAGTAAATGGAAGTTCCTTGCAAAGGCAATACATATGCTTCACAAACCATAAGCATTTATTTGTTCACAACACATCTCTACTGTCCACACATTCAAATATCACAAAGAAAAATACATTTCCATCATCTGTGTTTTATAAGGAAACATATAATTTATGATCAAAATAAACCACAAAGTTAATATCTTCACTGTTTTTCTTCTGTTGAATATCTGCAAATACTTGATAAATTAGTATTTGTACATGTTTTTTATTCTAAAAGTTATTATTGGCTTGGTTTTGAGACCAATATATGTTTCAGTGGAGATTAAGTTGAATTAATTTGATTGCACACAGGGCAATAAGGCTACGTATTCTGGATATTTCTGTGATCTTTCCAAGCGTTTAAGATCTGCATGCCAGTTCCGAGGTAGTGGTACATAATGAGATATGTCAGATTTACAGTAGAAATTTAAAAGGAAGTGCAAATCAAAAGGCTTTGCCACCTCTGGGTGGAGGGTAAATGAGCTAGCTGGCTTTATTCTTTAGCTCTGTGGGAACTGAGAGACAAAGCCACTCTAATTATGCTGCAGTAATTGATACTAGGACTATTTTCTGTTTCGTCAGTCATGCCGTGGGCAGTGCATGATCCCTTAACAATGGCATTATGCATTGCTTCTCTTGTATTTTACATACTAACTGGTTTAACAAATGCTTAATAGGGCTTCTAATTAGAGAAAAATAGCAAAGAGTACAGAAGAATGCTAATCAGCTGTTTGAGAAAGTTGTTTTACAGTTAATGAATGACTGCATATTATTTATTTACTTTTGCAAACTGAATTTGATAAACCAAGATTACATTCACTTAGTGACCTGACTGTTCCATGAAAATGTCCACCAGAGTGATTCATCCCTTAATAAAGTGATTCATTAAAATATTTTTTTCCCATTATATATATACACTTACTCAACTTTTCTGATCCCATCCATCCATCCATCCATCCATCCATCCATCCATCCATCCATCCATCCATCCATCCATCCATCCATCCATCCATCCATCCATCCATCCATCCATCCATCCATCCATCCATCCATCCATCCATCCATCCATCCATCCATCCAGTTAGGTTCCTGGCAAATTTGCTAGTCCATCACAGGGAAACACACAGAGACAGGAAAAATAACTATGCTTTTACTCATGGTAAAAAGTAGACATATCTGAACATGTTAGAATAGACATATCTGAATATAATAACGGACAGCAAAATTAAGCCTTGAAAAAGTGCAGTCACAACATCCAATCATGCTTTTTACACACTCACTTATAAATGACTTGTATTCACTCAAACATAAAAGAGTTCTTTATTTGGCTTCACATTTAAGAACAATAACATATAATATAGCTGCCATCAGTGACAAAACCTAACGTACAGCGATAAATAGTATCCAGTTTCTTTAAAAATTTACTTTGAATAGTCTCAATAGTACATCAAAGATAAAGAAATTCCCTGATGCTGATACAAAGGTATTTTGCCTTCTTGCCATAAGGTAACAATGGCACAACCTAAGTTATCTGTTTTTATTCAGAAACAGATTAACTACTCCATGTGCTTTTATGAGCAAATCCAGGGGTGAAAGTGTTTCCCCCAATTGACATAGTGTCAACTGACGAGCTTCAAACTGTGAGGTAAATATGCAATAGGAGCATTTAAAGTATCACTGTACAAGTTCCACTATACAAGTGTAAGAGTGCATTGAGTACTCAATGCACTGACCCATTGTGGAACTTAATTCCTGAAAATACCTGGATGCCTAAAAGTAAAAAATTAAGTTTTAACCGTTTTAAAAATCAGTAGAAGTTGTTGTGGTCTGATTTCCCTGTTACTCGCAAAAGTTGCTGTGGTCGTTGCATCGCAGTGAAGTGGCGTGGAGTTGGACAAAATGGTCCATTACTGCATTCAAGTAAATGCAATATTTTTTGTGTCACTAACTTCTGCACACAGTTACCTGTCAGAGCAGGCAGCGAGAATACTGCTCAGTTTTTAAATATCACACAGACCTGCTCACTATGTGTGTACAGGTGCTGGTCATAAAATTAGAATATCATGAAAAAGTAGATTGATTTCAGTAATTCCATTTAAAAAGTGAAACTTGTATATTATATTCATACATTACATACAAACTCATATATTTCAGATGTTTATTTTGTTTAATTTTGATGATTACAAATGACAACAAATGAAAATCTCAAATTCATCATATCAGAACATTAGAATATTGTGAAAAGGTTCAAAATTGATGGCCCCTGGTGCCACACTCTAATCAGCTAATTAACTCAAACCACCTGCAAAAGCCTTTAAATGGTCTTTCAGTCTAGTTCTATAGGCTACACAATCATGGGGAAGACTGCTGACTTGACAGTTGTCCAAAAGACGACCATCGACACCTTGCACAAGGAGGGCAAGACACAAAAGGTCATCGCTAAAGAGGCTGGCTGTTCACAGAGCTCAGTGTCCAAGCACATTAATAGAGAGGCGAAGGGAAGGAAAAGATGTGGTCGAAAAAAGTGTACAAGCAAGAGAGATAACCGCACCCTGGAGAGGATTGTGAAACAAAACCCCTTCAAAAATGTGGGGGAGATTCACAAAGAGTGGACTGCAGCTGGAGTGAGTGCTTCAAGAACCACCACACACAGACGTATGAAAGACATGGGTTTCTGCTGTCGCATTCCTTGTGTCAAGCCACTCTTGAACCACAGACAGCGTCAGAAGCGTCTAAAGAGAAACAGGACTGGACTGCTGGTGGGTGGTCCAAAGTCATGTTCTCTGATGAAAGTAAATTTTGCATTTCCTTTGGAAATCAAGGTCCCAGAGTCTGGAGGAAAAGAAGAGAGGCACTTCATCCACGTTGCTTGAAGTCCAGTGTAAAGTTTCCACAGTCAGTGATGGTTTGGGGTGCCATGTCATCTGCTGGTGTTGGTCCATTGTGTTTTCTGAGGTCCAGGGTCAACGCAGCCACATACCAGGAAGTTTTAGAGCACTTCATGCTTCCTGCAGCTGACCAACTTTTTGGAGATGCAGATTTCATTTTCCAACAGGACTTGGCACCTGCACACAGTGCCAAAGCTACCAGTACCTGGTTGAAGGACCATGGTATCCCTGTTCTTAATTGGCCAGCAAACTCTCCTGACCTTAACCCCATAGAAAATCTATGGGGTATTGTGAAGAAGAAGATGCAATACACCAGACCCAACAATTCAGAAGAGCTAAAAGCCACTATTAGAGCAACCTGGGCTATCATAACACCTGAGCAGTGCCACAGACTGATCGACTCCATGCCACGCCGCATTGCTGCAGTAATACAGGCCAAAGGAGGCCCAACTAAATACTGAGTGCTGTACATGCTCATATTTTTCATGTTCATACTTTTCAGTTGGCCAACATTTCTATAAATCCTTTGTTTTTATTGGTCTTCAGTAATATTCTAATTTTCTGATATGATGAATTTGAGATTTTCATTTGTTGTCATTTGTAATCATCAAAATTAAACAAAATAAACATCTGAAATATATGAGTTTGTATGTAATGTATGAATATAATATACAAGTTTCACTTTTTAAATGGAATTACTGAAATCAATCTACTTTTTCATGATATTCTAATTTTATGACCAGCACCTGTACATCAGCTTGCACACCTAAATTTGGCCATAAATATCTCAACAGTCATCAACAGTCATCTGTCAATCAAATTTTTTTTAGAATTTTTTTTTGACATTTTTGGCAGTAGAGCCGCTCTACAACCAAAAGGCATAAATGACAAAGATGCCCACACACTTGCTGACTTGTAAACAGTAGAGCGGTTGACCAGGAAGTTACGCATGAACCTTGAGGCAGTCAATCAGATCTCTATAACTTTCGATGTGATCACAACATATTTGTGTAGTGACAATTAATTTGCCAAACTGGCAATAAAAACTATAAATACAAAAGTAAAATCACAAAATAATTCCTGATGCCACTGACAAATATTAATTGTGCAAAGGGGAGGGGGGAACTGAATCAGTGGGAAATTATGTCTAAATAAATTTTCTAATTTTCATTTTTCATTTCCTTTTGGAATTGAAAAAGAAATAATGGGTCAGGTTTTTTTGGTTTGTTTGTTTTATTTGTTTTCTTTCCAATTTGAAATCTAAAAAATAAATGGTATGTTTTCCAATTTTGGATTTCTCTTTACAAAACCAAAATCAAATGGCTAACAAGTACACAGAACTCACTGGGGACAGTGCTTCCCTAGATAGCAGGAAAATGTATGTGTTGCCTATTTCAGCTTAACATACAACTTGTATTTTACCAAGGAAGTCACAGTGCTTTTTATTATTGAAACTAAATAAAGGTGCTGGCATTGGCATCCCTGGGACCACAAGATCATCCAGGGAAGCACAAATTCGGGGGAGTCCAGGAGCTATGGCTGAATCAGTCTGTCTGAGTAGTACTCAAAACTGTTTACCTAAATCAGAGGAAGGGCACTCAAACAACAAAGATAATGTGACGAGGCACCGTGGAGTTCCGAGAGTAGAGAGAGATCAGACCAACACAAAAGACTGAGAAAGCAGCAGAGGCTGCTAGAATGGGACAAGCTCTAGTGCTCAGGAATCATAGTGTGAGGGAAGTGCAAGAAGCCTGACAGAGAAAGCACCTGAGCCCGGCAAAGGCGGGTGGCCGGGACCAGCTCATGGAGGACTATAAATGATCAATGATGTAAGAGTCCTAAGGAATAAATTAAAGCAACATTTTAAGAACCACCCACAAACCTAGAATCCCTAATTTCATCCTATGTCAACATATTTTTTCCCTATCCTCCATTTTGATTGACATCTAGTTCCTGTTGAATTTGCCGTAAATTGACATCAAAGTTCAGATTTTTTTTGCTCCATCAAAATTCATATTGCATCTATTAAAAGTTGCTCTGTTCGCATACAGAAACACGTCTTGTGCATTGCTTCAAATTTTGCCTCTTAACAGGCCTCTATATGGAGACGCATATAAATCACTTGCTCAAGTTACATCATTCGTGTTCGGTGTGAACCCAGCATAAGACATCCGATTAGCCAGGTACTGTACTGTAATTAGAAAAGAACATGGTAAGTTGTCTTCTAAGTCAATTTTTATTCTGTTGAGGTTTATTAAACTGTACTATTTTGATAAATAATGCTATCTTTGCATTTTGACGAAGAGCAATATTTGAAACATCAGTTTTTTTGTGCTTTAAATAAATCAATCCCCTTTACATGAGCATGTTTAGCAAGGAAGTGATAATACAGGCATGAGAACCCAGCAGTCTATTAAATGCATCTTCTTTGTTCTTTGTCAGCATATATTAGTCGTCTTACTACCGAATACAAAATACTTTGATTATTTGCATTTATCTTACAGGTGGCCGTGGCCCAGACATCAAAGAGTCGGTGATGGACTAAAGCAGCAGCAGGACATAAGGAGGCCATTGATGGTGAAGAAATGGCCAGGAAATCAGGAGAAACAGAACTTCAGGATGTCAACAGAGGAACAACAAGTAATTGACAGGTAATAACCAGAGGAAGCAGAAACTAAATTCACAGGCTTTAAATAAAGCAGGGAGTAACTGAAACCAGGTAATGGATAACAGCAAATAAACAGTTGTGACTCAGGACATGATCCAAACCAGGAACAACAGAGTCTCTGGATGTCAGCAGAGAAAACGAGGAAATGATGATGACAGGACCAAGGAGAAACTGAAGGCATGAGCTTTAAACAACAACAGGTGTGACTTCTGGTATAAATAAATATATATATATATATACACCGTGTATATATATATATATATATATATATATATATATATATATATATATATATATATATATATATATATATATATATATATATATATATTTATTTATTTTTTTTTCCTTTTTTTTTATTAAAATATATATTTTTTGTAGGTAATTAATGGAAATTAATTACTGAAACCCCTTTTGCCAAATCTAAGTGTAATTCAACGAGTTACTGTGATGATCAGATAAAGAAGGTTTATGGAAGCGTTTTTGAATCAGTAGGGCTTGTCCAGAGTTCATTAACTTCACAAACATCAGTGCATCCTATAATTTTTTCTTACTATCATTTTAACTAAATTCACAAAATAATTCTTAGTGCCACTGTTAAAAAAGCACACCTTTTTGCATGCAGATTTTTTTTACCCAAAATACAACTAAAGTAAATATCAACGAGGAGGAATATGCACATGAAATGTATACCTGTACTGCAGCATTTCAAATAGCTTATCTGACATTGTAAATGTAATTTTATGAGACAGCAGCTGAGATGCAAAAATCAATTGTCATAAAATGACTGATGTTGACTCTAAAAAACTGAAAATGTGGTGATAAATCTAGTTGTTTTTTTTTACTTGTATCTGATAAACCATCTACTGCACTGGCAAGTGTCTGGCTGTTGAAAAATGCAAGAATTACTAATTAATGAGGCATTCTCGCAACATTTACATATTCTTAAAGGTGTGTAATTCACATATGCATGATTGAGTTCACTGATGGCTTTCAGAGAATAACACATATTTCAAAAAGAAGCCTTTATTGAAAAGAAATTTCTGTAAAAACGGGGGAAAAAAATATACATTTATTTTTTCACATAATCAAATGCTGTTAGATATGTAGAAATATGTTTTCTGAAATATGTAAAATTCCAAAAATACTTGATATAAGATTAATACATTATTTACTTAACATTTAATGAATTGTTTTTACATGGATTCATAATATCTCTTATTGACAAAATAATACAAAGTTTATACAAATATTAAACACTTTTTACCTGTTTGTTGTCTCACAACTTATAAATTTCACCTTTGACAGATTTGTGAGTTATGTATCAACTGCCGAAGCTCCTGGATAATCTATTCTTATTTTTGTTCTGCAGTAAGTTGAACCAATGGCTATTCAGTGATGTCAGCCTTTTTGGTCACAAACAATTTCAGTGAAGCAGGTCCAAGATGGCTTGGCTGATGTTGAGGCCTGTCCCTCTTCTAAGAGGGCCTCCCCATTGTTTGAACCCTCTCACAAGGGCTTTGTGAGAGCATTGCTGAATATGGGTCAAAAAGCACAAATAACATTGAAATGGTTCCTAGGCTTTGCTCCCAACTATGTCCCAAAGAATGACAAGTAGAACAAAACCATGTTGAGTTTTTCACCCTAGGCAATTGTCTTTTCGCATTAATTCCAAGCTGGGTTCTTTCAAGAAGGCCAGAGTTGTGTCATGCTTACTCAGACATAGACCAAGTCTAACAGCAGGCTTGGCCTGTCCAAAACACCACGCAGAGTCCAATTCATTCCTTTATTTCTGTACAAAAATTGCTTTTTGGATTCATTGTACTAAAAATCAAAACAGAGCACACTAAAAGAATCAAGGAAGAATGGGTCGCTTTGGCCAAAACTGTTCATTTAGTTCCAAGAGAAAATCTTTGTTCTCCTGGGATTTGTTTCAGGAACTAGAAGAAATTAAATATTTCCCATAGTTCCCAATGACAGATAAAATAAACATTAACAGAAAAATGGAACACTCAAAGTGTTTCCTTTTTAAAAGACATTTAAAAACAGAATACGTATGCAGCAGACACATTTATTGAAATGCTCTTTAAATACACAATAAAAAAGGTTAAAAAAGGAAGGTACTTCGAGATACCTAAGTTTGACTTTAACCTTGCAGGACTTTTGGAAGGCACTTCTAAGCATCAGGCGCAGCATTTTGGCAGCTGAACAGGGAGCCTGGTGGGTCAGCTTTTCTCTGTGAGCTGCTTCTCCACACTAATCTATTTTAAACCATCTGTGAAATTAGCAAGATTTCCTAAGTCCTTCACCTCTAAGGATTAAAACATTACTAGGGGCGTCTTACATACTGGTGTACACAAGTTTAATTAGACTTGAGATCAGTTTAAACATGTATTCTTTCAGATAGGCTTTAAATTAAAGAGCAAGAGGAGAAAACATAAACCCTCTAGATGAGACTGTTTAACAAGTACAGGGAGAGAAGTGATAAATATTGTTCACACATCATCTTTTTTAACATAAAACTGAGCATTAGTAAAATAAAGAGGAGTTGTTACATGTTCAGACATGAAGAAACATCAGAGCAGCCAACCCTCAGCTGTTTTACAGAGACATACAGAGGCATGCAGCACCTCTGCCAAAGCCTGTACAATAAAGTCATGAGTCAAGTTTAATGGGAAAATCAGATAAATAGCAGCTGTTCTTGGGGAAATGGTCCTGCCTGACAGATTCACTGGGTGCAACGACTGAAGCGTTGAGCAGATCCAAATGAGTAAAATATTGTTCCAAGTGCTCCTATCGGCTCCCCTATCTCTCTGGTGTTTAGTCATCAGGGTTGTGAAATAGCAGCCCTGCCGCTATACAACAGCATGGCTGTATTAATTATTTTATGCAGTTCACACATGCACATCTTTGTTCCGCAATGTCAGTTCATTCAAAGAAGCCAGTTGCAAACAGCAAGATAACCAAGCCACTGATTAATCCTCAAACTGCTTATTTGAGATTCACACAGAATGAAACTCATATAGAGGCCCAGGCAATTTTAAATGAGAATATACGGTGATAAACATTACAGACTGCCTTACACAAAGACCACAAAGGTAATTTTTCTTCATGCTATTTAATATCAGGCCAAAACAACGCCCAGACAAAACAGCTTAATGTGCAAAGAGTTGTATCTCAAAATTAAAAAGACCTGCTTGCTTGGTAGGAGTTTTCTTTGTTTATAAAATCCAAAATAAACAATCTGAAAAAAATGTTTTGTGAATCGAATGTAAAATGTTAAACACCTTCCATCAAGATGGATGTATGTTGTACAGCAACATCATTATTATTAAGAAGATAATTATCCTCATCTGGCAGGGGAGGTTGGTCCATAGAGGTTGTACAACTCTCAGAATGACCTCTGGCTTTCTAACACACAGGCACACACCGCCCTTTCAACATCCACATGTTTTGAGACCTCTCAACCTTCCAGGTGTTTGTTAAAGCAAAGCAGAATTTATTAACAAACATTTTATTTAAATAAAATGTCAAGTGATTAGCAAATCATTACTTTTAAGGATAACACTTGCTGCTCTAAGGCCCCCTTTGTTATCTTTTTCACATCTTAATTAGCTGTACAATGCACAGCAATACAATATACACTCACCGGCCACTTTATTAGGTACATCTGTCCAACTGCCCGTTAATACTTAATTTCTAAGCAGCCAATCACATGGCGGCAACTCAGTGCATTTAAGCATGTAGACATGGTCAAGACAATCTCCTGCAGTTCAAACCGAGCATCAGTATGGGGAAGAAAGGTGATTTGAGTGACTTTGAACGTGGCATGATTGTTGGTGCCAGAAGGGCTGGTCTGAGTATTTCAGAAACTGCTGATCTACTGGGATTTTCACGCACAACCATCTCTAGGGTTTACAGAGAATGGTCCGAAAAAGAAAAAAACATCCAGTGAGCGGCAGTTCTGTGGGCGGAAATGCCTTGTTGATGCTAGAGGTCAGAGGAGAATGGCCAGACTGGTTTGAGCTGATAGAAGGGCAACAGTGACTCAAATTACCACCCGTTACAACCAAGGTGGGCAGAAGAGCATCTCTGAACGCACAGTACGTCGAACTTTGAGGCAGATGGGCTACAGCAGCAGAAGACCACACCGGGTGCCACTCCTTTCAGCTAAGAACAGGAAACTGAGGCTGCAATTTGCACAAGCTCGTCGAAATTGGACAATAGAAGATTGGAAAAACGTTGCCTGGTCTGATGAGTCTCGATTTCTGCTGCGACATTCGGATGGTAGGGTCAGAATTTGGCGTCTACAACATGAAAGCATGGATCCATCCTGCCTTGTATCAACGGTTCAGGCTGGTGGTGGTGGTGTCATGGTGTGGGGAATATTTTCTTGGCACTCTTTGGGCCCCTTGGTACCAATTGAGCATCGTTGCAACGCCACAGCCTACCTGAGTATTGTTGCTGACCATGTCCATCCCTTTATGACCACAATGTACCCAACTTCTGATGGCTACTTTCAGCAGGATAAAGCGCCATGTCATAAAGCTGGAATCATCTCAGACTGGTTTCTTGAACATGACAATGAGTTCATTGTACTCAAATGGCCTCCACAGTCACCAGATCTCAATCCAATAGAGCATCTTTGGGATGTGGCGGAACGGGAGATTCGCATCATGGATGTGCAGCCGACAAATCTGCGGCAACTGTGTGATGCCATCATGTCAATATGGACCAAACTCCCTGAGGAATGCTTCCAGCACCTTGTTGAATCTATGCCACAAAGAATTGAGGCAGTTCTGAAGGCAAAAGGGGGTCCAACCCGTTACTAGCATGGGGTACCTAATAAAGTGGCTGGTGAGTGTATATACCAATTACATCCACCATGGGTACTTTAATGTGCACGCTTTTCATTCAATCCCCTAATTTTACATTTAGCCCCTGTTATTAAGTGCACACTCTTACTGTGTAAACCTTAAGATCATTGGTGAATGATTTAAAGCATATATATATATATATATATATATATATATATATATATATATATATATATATATATATATATATATATATATATATATGTGTATATATATATATATATATATATATATATATAAATGTGTGTGGGTGTGTGTGTAATTATTTTTCGCTAAACTGGATTTCCAACCTTAAATCACCTCATCATGTTTCCCTGCTTCAAAATTTCCTCTAAATTATTTTATTTTATAAATCCTTAATTTGTGCATATTTAGATGTTTAATCCCTGATTTACAAGCAATTATAGTTACAAAATCAATATTTACCTTAATATTTACAATTAAAAAGACCTAATCCTATTAAGTGGCAGTGAACTGAACTTAAATATTGAGGAATAACAGGCTTACTGCAAAAACAAAAAACAAAACAGTTGATATTGCATCTATCCAACTATTGCTATTGGAGACGAGGTCTAATGCAATGTTGTAGTAAGCATTTTTCATATTGTTTTAGGTTTTGATATAAATGATAACTTGGAATTGCAACTTTAATAAAACGTTTTTGTTTTGATATTAAATTGAATTAATTTGAATTTTGTTAACATTGCAAAGGCTATAAAAACTTGAAATTTTATCCCTAACTTCATATTTCAGGTGACTTAATTTACAATAAATTGACTTATATAAATGCCTAAAAAAGGATATGTGATTAAATCAAAATAAATTTAATCAAAAGACCTTGACTAAAATAAGTTAATATGTGCATACACTTCTGCACTGTAAAGGTTTTAAAAAACGCATTAAAAGGTAAAGATAGTAGTTTTACAAAAATAGATTTGGAATCGTTATGCAACGTGTTATGCACAATTTTTACCACTTTGGAAATAATGACCCACATGAATGACATATAAGGAAAAAATATTTGTTTCCTTTTTTTCTATGACCCATCTTTAAAGTTTTGTTATTAAAAGCTATGGATAATCAGTTTTACAAAAAAAATTAATCTACAGAATAAGTAAGAGAACACACAATATTAGGTTGTTTATTTTTTTCTTTCTGTGTTTTGAGCTAGGCTAATAGTGTGATCCTTTTCCCAAAACCAGAATACCGTTTACTCTTACACAGACCGCATGCAATCAAAATACTAACTCGAGTCCTTAAAACAAAATGTCTCTTTAATCGGTAAGTGTCAACAGCAGTACAAAAGATGGAGTGATGTGTGAACCTCTTTGCAACACAATGTCTCTTTTACAGAAAACAAGGAAAGTCTTGAGGTAAATAAGCTAAAGCCGGCAGTTTCTTCAGCCCGCTGCTGCATTCATACAATGGACCAACACATACGGAAAATGCAGTTTCATAATATTTCTGAAGTGACCCTGTGGGCATAATTTTATCATTTACAGTAAACACACTTGCATGGTGCAAAGATGCACAAGTGTGTTCATCATTGGTTTGTTTTTACTTGTTTTAGTGTATTAATACTACTGAAGCTGAGGACGCAGCTCTCCACTCACACACATCAATTTAAAATTATTCACCTTAAGTTTACCTCACGTCAATACTGCACATGAAAACCAAAGAATGCTGGTGTACACTTTGAAGCAAAGCAAAACAGAACATAAAAAACAAACATTTTCTTTTTTTTTTCAAGCAGTTATACACCCTTGCAAGTAATTGACCTGTTTTGCTCTGTAAAAAGAAGAATGTGAACACAAATGTGATGGCAACATTGTTTTTAAGTTGAATTAAAAACTTTACATTGGACTGTACAAGATATCATGATAAACTATTTACATATTCAGACATAAACTTTTTTTTTTTTAAGCAGCAACAGACACTATGTATTTCCTGTTCTCTAATGACACCCAAACAATACTTGCAATGGGCTTATAGGTACCTGCAGGGAGAGGAAACAAATCAGGATTCTATGCAGAAAATTATTTCAGGCTGCCAGCAATTTTTTTTAAATGTGGCTCCAGTCATAGAAGAGCCCCACACAGTGTCGCTTGAAAAGACAATTCGTAAAAGCAGAGTACCTAGGGCAGCTTAAAATGTTGCCCCAATGGCACATTTTTTACACTTTCTGAACAGCAGCTAGCATGTCAGTCCAGCATGTCAGTGAATTGTGCTGATTAAATTAACATAGAGAACATTCCCACCATTTACATCATAATGTTAAAAAAAAAAAAAAAAAAAAAAAAAAACAATGAATCAACTTACAGTAATCTCGAGACAGAATTGAATCCTTTGTCCTCAGTTCATCTAAACCATTTTGCATGTTTTACAGGAGGCAAAAAATTTAGAACAATTGTGAGGCCTACCTTCCAGAAAACCATCAGCATATGTAAAGATGCATTGTTTTCTGCATTTCAAATTAGAAGAAATAAACACTTGGGTGCTTTCACCTTTGAAATAAACAAAAACTACCTTGTGTGTTTAAAACTGCTTTTTGAAGCAACGAAGAAGGTACATTTTATTTCTAACAATGATCCTTTTAGTTATTTTCAGATTATTTTATCTTCCATCCGAAACTAATAGGCTAATTGCTTAAATAAAACAAATCAAAAAATCAGCAAGGGAAAACAGCATCATGAATTGTATAAAAAATAATAATTTGCAAGCATTAAGTGCTTATTTGACTCAGTACCTTTTAGTCTGATAAGGTAAGTTTGAATTGTGACTTTAAATATTAAAAATGTTCAGCATCAAAATGAGGTATAACCACTTGTCAGCTTTTAGAACAAATATAAAAGAGGAAATAAATCTGCCAAATACATAACTTGAAAAATAAAAAAACAAATGAACAAAAAATACCGTCATTGCTCATATTTACAATAAAATACTATCAGTGAATTGAGTAAAACTTAGTTGTATCTCCAATTTTTTTTTTTTTTCTGATTGTCTCGGTTTTCTTGTTTCACTGCCAATTTTAGAGCCAGCTAAGGCTGATAATAAATACAGTATGTCTATACTCTACAGTATCAAACACAATATACAACGTCTGTTGTTTTACAGTTCTCTGAGCCTTCTGTTTAATTGTCTGCACACATTTCTTTTGCTTAGTCTTTCCCCAAGACAGGCCTTGAAGCTTAAACAAAGCGTTCACTCATCGCACGTGTCATTACATAAACACACAAAATAAGTAGATGAAAAACTGATCATAAAAAGGACCCAAATCTGTGACAGGTGTGACAACAAACCCACTTGAGTCAAGCAGGGGAATCCTGTCCATCCATGGGGTTCTTCGTCAAAAAAAAAAAATTCACATTGATCAGAATTGCTTAAAAAATATGATGAATATCCAGTGCCTATAACACATTGTCTCTTTGTTGTCTTTTTTCTTCTTTTTTTTTTTTTTTTTTTTTTTTTTTATTTGTCAATTTGCTGCATTAGCACAGTGTCAATTTCTTAGGGAGTCCGAATGCCAGCAAACTGAAGCTGCTTGGCGTGGTCATAAAATTATTTACAGTCACATACAAATCAGTCTAACCACCAGCAAACAGGAGGAAACACATCAGAAATACCAAATTGGTTGACTTGGAGGGAGAAGGTTTGACTTATAGGAGAGCGTCCGCTGATTGCTTCAATGTGTAGAAATTAGAAAAGTGTTGAACATTGCAATGGAAAAATAATTAAATAGACACAAACAAAAAAGTAAATAATAAAACATGTTTTTTATATGAATGTTTGCAAAAGTTGGGTAATTCAAATAAGAAGTGCTAAAGAGCAAGGCGGGCCATCTGTACCTATCAGAGGCAAGAGAAAAATGCAGTGATCAGCAGTGAGGCTCTTGACCACTTATGGTCAGTGACCAGCTAATCAGCTCCTTCACAAAGCTCTCCTCTCTGAAATGGACAGATTCAAGGGCAAGGGGGAAATAACTGGACTCATGCATTAATAATGCTGCATTTCAGATGATACCCACTCGTCAGTCATTTTAATAATCCCCCACAGCTTGATGTACTTGTTCCATCTGCTCGCCAGTGCCTGGTGATTGGGCCGGGTAGTAAGCTCTGTTGTGGCCTTACTTACAGCACTTTGATGGAGAGCACAATGAGGGACACACACCCAGTTTTTATTGTTTCCCCATTCCTTCCCGCTGCTTTCTCCTTCTCCAAGCCAGATGGTGCCCCCTGAGTGTCGAGACTGCCAAAGACTGGGGTCAAAAATGTGCGTCTCTAAGAGAAGAACCACTTAGACCTTCTGCTCTACAGACCCATCTTTAACATCAAGCTCCAGAACCCTAAATCTTTTGTATGTAATTAGGGTAGGGGAGAGTTTCTTGAATTTCTTTTCAAACCAATACAACTCATAAATGTCAAATCTGGTTCAAAGAGTTGTTGTAGATAGTAACGCATGATTCTAACTTCTATGTTATATTGAAGATTATATGTTTTTTTTTTCAATTAAAAAGGCTTAATATAAGTGACCTAAAAACAAAAACAAAGTCACCTCTCACACAGTCACCTCTGTGAGATGCACAGAAGTGAGGAAACCAAAGACGATGGCAGGTCTTTGTCTTTCTTTATAGACCTCCTGGCAATCTGTAGTCCTTTCGATACAACTTTAGTAATCATTCCACTGCATCATCAAGATAACCACCCTGCTTTAAGACTTCTTAGTGTCCGTTTAAGATTTACAATGTCTGAAAAAATTAAATTTTAAGACCTAAGACTTTAAACATGCCATCCAAATGGGGCTAAAGTGTTTAACAAAATGTACCATAGCTTTAGAGCCACACATTGTACAACATCAATTTAAGATTGTAATGCCACCAAAGCTGTCTTTCACTTCTGTTCCAATCCTGAAGATTGGGGGCCTTTGGCCTTTTAACATTCTGGCCTGATTACAATCGCTGATTAAGATCCTGGTGATTCAGATTGGGTTGTAGAGCTGGAAATAAGTGAAAGGATTCTACAATGTTCAGTTTGCACTGTGGCAAGAGGAATAAAAGGGATTGCTCATACCACTGATGCGCACTGCATTAATCTCTGTGGAGTACGGCTACCATAATATAACTTCCACTCATCCGTTACTTCCTACAGAACTTGCTGCCTCCAAGTTCCTGAGTTTTATTTGTTCTTTTCTGTTAGAGCAAAGAGAGATCGTATAATAAGCTGCTTTAAGAGATGAAGAGATTGTCTTCAAAGCCTCTTGTAAATAAACATGAAATGTTTGGCACTTCCACACCAAATAGTGCAGCAAAAACAAAATAATAATAATAATAACAATAATAATAATGTGACTAAACTGGAATCTCTCCTTGTTTGTATTTTGATACTTTTTCTCGTGGTTAAAAACATTCACAAGCTGTTGGCTGGCACACTATACCTGAGTGAGATCATTTTTCCCATCTTGAACAGTTAGGTGATGAAGCATCATTACATGAAAACAACATGACTTTAAGTAATATGGGTTAATACCAAATGTTAAGCTTCAAGCTCTGTCTTTTGCTTTAGGCAACAAACTAACTGTGTAACCGTCTATGATCTGTAATGAAAAAACGAAGAAAACAATGAAAAAAAAAAAAAAGAAATTATAAATTACCACAAAAACAAACTATTTCACAAACTTGAAGAAATATTTAAGACCAAATAGCTTTTGACTGACGAAGCCGTAGCTGCATGCAGGCTTCCACATGGTACATTATAATTTTCTTTCAAAACGTATTTCCGATCCATGTGATAAAGTTTTTTGTTCTTTTTGCTCCTTCACGCCCTCAGATCAGATCAGATCATCCTCCTGTGTGACTGCTGTCTCTATATCAGTAAAACAGGTCTCAGTTGGCGCTGACTGGCTCCTGTGTGTCATTCTCACTGCTATAGTCTGATTTGGGCTCGTCCTCGAAGTCTTCGTACATGTCCATCTCATCCTCGCCGTTGACTTGCTCGCTGTTGTTCGCCAAGGCGCTGGGCTCCAGCTTCATGTTGTAAGTACTCTGAATAACGGGAATAGATGGCTCAGGGCTCACCGAGGCGCTGGAGCACTCTGACGTCATCTGAGGTGAGGGTGTGGTGTTTGCCATGGTGAGGCCCCCTGGATAGACCATACTGGCGCTGGTGGTGATGGGAATCTGAGGTGGCTGGCTGGACAAACAAGAAAGGGGAGAGGGATTATTATTAACTGTATTTCCAATTCTCTGCAAAAAGAATATCTTCTCCTGCTTTCGCGATACTAACACATGACGGCTGGAGCAGGGGGTTTCCCTAATACTGTGTGTCAATGCAGCAACTTTTATGAAAATGATTTGGGAGAAGAGAGGTTTTCCTGACAGCTCCTGTTCTGCACCGTTTAGACAGAGAACCCAGTTTATTGGTGACATAAAACCAATACGCTCTTGGCGCTGCTCTTGTCTGCTGCTGAGCTGCATGATTGATTCCCCAAGCTGCTGAAGATTATGACTGACATGGGAACACCTGGAGAGGGGTTCTCCTGCTAACCACACTGTAAATTAAAGTGTTAAGCCTCAGCGGCCCTCCAGGCCTTTCTGAGTTTACACTTACAGCTTATTTCCCATGAAATCTCTGTACTTCATGCTTCATTTTAAAATAGAGGGAATTAAAGTATTTTGTCAATTTATCAAATCTCAGCCATTAAAAAAGCTTGATTTTAAAATCTTAAAACCATATTATAGGTTAATGTGAAACTTATTTTATAAAAATGCCTGCTGTGTTCTTAAAAATGTGTCAGGCATTTGGTAAAAACTCACTTTGGTTAATGGTTGTTTGTTATTGCACATACCCCACAGTGAAGAACTGTCTCATCTCTTGTCGTCGGGACCGCATCATCTGCTTGTACTCTCCAATGCGTAGCTTTTTGCCATCAATTATGCAGGTCCTTTTAGGTCGAGGTTTGTACTTGTAGTTTGGATACTTCTCGAGGTGGAGCTTACTCAGACGGGCCTGCTCTTCGTAGTATGGTTGCTTGTCCTGGTTAGACATAGCCTTCCATCGAGAGCCTGAAGCACGGGAAGATGAACTTTTCAGCATTTGAAAACTATTTTACAAATCTAAGTGGGTTGAGACGTAAAAGCGAGAGTCTAAGTCTTGACATACATAGCCTATATATTAATCAGTTATACAGTACAGGTAAGCTTCTAAATATCAGGATAACAGGCTATTTTAAAAAAGGGCATTTAAACTTTACTCTCCACATTCTCCACTATTCCTGGAGGACAAAAATTATTTTGTTAGGATCATATACATGAAAACTAGGACTGTTTTTTTTATAAAAAAAAATTATTTTAAGAATTACCTTATGGTAATCAATTACATTTGTGATTTTAATTTCGTTCACACGCAGCATTTGCTGCCCTTATGGTATCCTCGAACAATTAATATCTCTAAAAAAAAATCTCAATAAAAAAATATTTTACAGCATTAACAGAAAATCATACTTAAATATTTCCAAAAAATGAAAAATGTTATCTTAGTATTTTTGTAGCTTTCATTCTGTATATTTGAGTAGAAAAAAAAAAATTCCATACAACAATTAATTTAACCTTAAGTTCATATTTCTGAGCTTATCCTACATTTTTATAAGTTGGGAAATAGCTTTAGACAGATGTTTACTTAAAAAAAGGTTTATCTTTACCTAAAACAATTAGAACGATGATAGGGAGGTGTCTATGTCTTTATCAGTAATTTTGTAAGGATGCTTTATTGCTGTATGATAGAAAACTTATGTAACACAGTGTTTTCAAAGTATTTGATTAGAGAAATTCATACACTAAAATGTATTTTACTACAAGAGAGACATGCTTGTCCCCCATACTGTCAAAAACTACAACAAGCCTGTGCTGTAAATACTACAGCACCATGAAGTGCACTACTGCGCCATGGATGACAGCACTTTTAACAGCTCTGATGTATAGACTCCAGTGCTGAGGGGACAAGACCCATTTAGTCTCTGTCATTTTTCATGACAAACACTTATGGTAGTGATGGGCCATAAATCCATCTGGATACTGAGTTGAACTGATGACCAGTAGCTTGTGCCATGACACACTTCCTATCCCCAAATAAACTAGGAAGATTTGGTGAATTTACAAAACAAAAAAAAGAAGCTTTTTTAAACCATATAGATCAAGAAAACTGGAAACTCATTTGAAAAATGTATCTTATGATGGAGGATATTTTTTTTATTTTCCTTACCATGCAAAAAGTTTAACTGATGTTTTTCTACTGATTTATTTTAAAGCATTCAGAAAAAAAAAATCTGATCTACAATATTTATTCTCGTATATCAGATTCAAAAGATCTTACCCAAAATCTTGCTAATGTTTGAGTTGTGCATATCGGGGAAGGCCTGGAGGATTTTGCGCCGCTCATCTTTGGCCCACACCATGAATGCGTTCATTGGCCTTTTAATGTGGGGCTCATTGTTGTTCCGCCCTCGGGATTCCCTGAAGACTCGTGCCTCCGTAGATCCAGCACCTCCTGTTGGCCAACAATAATAGGGTTGGGGTTTATCTGCAGAGCCATTGACTTCCTTGGACCCTGGAAAAGCCAGAGCAGGAACAAGAAGAGAGAGCGAGGCAAGGCATTGATTAAATGACAAGCCAGGTTTAAACTCTCTTTCGTCTATCATTAACGCCTCTATCTTTATCTTACAGAACATTGTTCTGAATGAGTACTGAGAAAACAAAACCTCCCAGAGGGCCAGAGTTTTGCTTCTTGTATAAAACTGAACTTGAAATTATTAAGAGCTACAAACCAAAAATGTTGCCAGTTTACACAGAGCTGAGTTCTTTCATTCTCTCTGAGTATCGTCTAAATCCAGAGGATTAAACCATTTGATTTCAAATACGTGTTTAAGTGTATGCTTTTCCAGAATACACACTTTTCAGCTGGGTATTCAAATAGAAAAGTGCCAACATAAATAACATGTAACATACTCCAAAGATTATTCATATTTATTTGCTCAAATATTTTGTCAGTCCTTTTTAGGACTAGTAGGAAGTAAAATAAGAAGAAGTAGAAGAAGTTGGAAACTTAAACTCAGGAAACCCTTAAAAAAGCTTTATTCCAATGATATTTCACATATATATGCTTAAATGTTTTTCCTTCCTTTTCCCCAGTTGTTTCTGAGACTTTGCCTTTTTCCTCCAAGCATACAAACATAATTTACCCTCCCAACACAGTTACACACAAACAAACAAACCAGGCCTATATTAGCGTGGAGAAATAGTGTGCTGATTTTGCAATGTGCTGTTCTCAATCAGGGCATTCACAATCAGCATAAGATAGTTTCTCTCAGTATTAAACTGTACATAAGGCTGATAATGATTTCTGTTGCATGTGCATTTGCTTCCTTTTATATGTAAGATGTGAAAGAATTAAATAAAAGCAGTATGAATATTTAAACAAACAAAAACATGTTGATAAACAAGGCTTGAAAAATAAGACAAAAAAGAGCCTTCCATATGCTACGATACATCTTTAATGATCTCAGATCTGGAAAAGAAAGCTTGGAATGACTCATGCATATTTCATCATCCACATGTGAAGCCTTCTCATTAAACCATTTCACCAGCAGTCTTGGCAAACGTTACCTGGGGTTTGATTTCTATTATTATTTCAGTTTATAAACAAATCAAATTCTTAATGAGTAATCGAGGGCTGTGTGGAGACATTAATTTGAAATCTGCAGAAACCTCACTGCAAAAACAATCCAGAAATAAGTAAAAAATGGCTTAAATTAAGTATATTTAGCCTTAATTTGAGCAGGTAAATAAGATGATTTGCCAATGGAATGAGTATTTTCACTCTTAAAATAAGATAGTTAGATAATATTTACTTGAAATAAGACGATAAAATAGTTTTTTCTTATTTTAAAAGGAAATTGTCTTGTTCCATTGGCAAAGTGTCTTACTTACCTCCTCAAATCAAGGAAAAACACACTTATTTTAAGAAAAAATAACTTATTGAGATTTAGATTTTTTGCAGTGCTGTCTTAATCATGAAAGACATTGCTTCACAATTTCCAACCTCAACAGTTTGCCTACTCTTAATAAAAAAATTTTTTTTTTTCAAATTTTTTTTTTTTTTACTAAAATAGCAAGCACAATAAAGACTGATTAGCTGTATGATGAGATTTCAGTTTATGTAACAAAAACAGGTCAGATTTATACACATTGGCCTAAATAAAAAGAAGTGTACAAATGTCTGTGTTCAGGTGATAATGTTGAATTGTTTTTTGTCTGAATTAATATTTGTCCTTTTCTCTGCAGGTGATTACAGATGCCCATAAAAAGTTCAACTTTTTCAGACCAAACTCTGACTTTTTTACCTTAACTTAAAAAAATGTTAAATTATCAGCTCCCAAACTAATGCAAGTCCATAAATGAGTGTTTTAGCACACATCAAATGTGTTTTACATCAGGAAATTTAGGAGCTGCTACCAAGCGATGAAAGTCCCATATCTGTTTGCTTTTCTTCTGGAATACTACAGGCCTTAAAGGCATCATGAATTCAAGAATAATACACTACCTTTGCTGCCACCAAACCCCACAGTACGTTAATTTCATTTAGCATGCACTCACTGTACAGGATGAATTGGTTTTACTTTGTTTGCTTTTGACAACCATGTTTATTGTGCAATGAAATGTGGTGTGGCGGAGGGCTGACAGTATCCATCAATGCGGGGCAATCTGCTGACTGCCAGGGCCAGATGAAGGTATTCATTAGCTCAGGAGCATAGCGCTCACTCAAACACGACAGCCAGTGTCTGCACCCCGGGATCGCTTGCTGTAATTTACGATGCCCTCCGTCCCATTACTCTATCACTGACACTGATTCAGCAATTTATATACTGGCGTGCATGCATACGGGCAGAGGTGATCTTCTTATGGGGAGGGGTGCAAAACAACTGCTTGCCATCACCCAGTGCCACATCAGTAGTTAGCCAGGAAACCAGCCCCGTGACTGAGTTCATTGGAGGGAATCCAGATGAGCCATCTTTTTTCTTACATAGCTGCTCCCTTGGAAAAGCTCCTGTCAGATGTTATAGGAAGCTTTAGAACGAAGCAACAACACAAGTTTTCAGTTGATGTTATTCAAAGGTGAAACAGTCACATATTATTTAAGGAAGGGAATAAATCTGCCTCATGTATACCCATGCCCCCTCCTTAGATCTTTGATCTGAAATATTAGTTTGAGTTTAATAATTATGTTAGTACTTTTCTTGATAGAGGGGATATGTGTCACTGCCAAGGATGTCTAAGACTGGAGGGCATCACAAAGCTTAAAAATAAGTTTTCAGGTATCTGCTGCCTAACTGAATATACAGTCAGTGACCACAACAGGGACCACCCTGTGTTGTATTGTCGAGGGAACTTGTCTTGCAAAAACTACTACCACCTTCGTTCCTAATTCAGTCCATCTACTGTATTGGAGACTTCCAGTGCATCTGTGTCAGAGGAAATTGCTGGGGACTACAGCATGAAATTTATCTTAACATTTTTTTGTTTCATTAAAAATGGTGACGCTTGTCTGACATTATGAAAATAAGAATTTACAATAGTTTCTCCCAGGTGAGGCAGGACATTTAGAAATCAGTCAGTTAGGTGTTTGATTGTGTAAATAAACACAGATGTTTAGCAGTCACAGGGCCAAGTCCCCTGGGTGTTAACTAGCAAGGAGGCGAAGCAGCGGCAGAGCCGGTTAATAGAATTTATTTTGATTCATAAGGCCTGTAGCTCTAGTGTGATAGAATGATATGAGAATTCGCTTCTAATTTTGTTTCTCCTGGAAAAACAACAGATGAGATGGATGAATTATGTTGTGAAAGCATGATTGCTCGCTTTTGTAGGGAGTAAAAAAAGAGTTAAAAGAGAATGTACATAATGAAGAATGAGAAACAAGGCAAAGAATTAACAGGAAAATGCAGTAAGATCCGAAAACCAATCACACCTGTGAACTACAGGCTCAGACTTGACTTTGTACCAAGCCAGAGGGTAGTCATGCCCTGACTGCCCCTATCCTCCGCCTTTTCCCCTCCTCCTTACTCATCTTTGTTCTGTCGTTATACATGTGCTGTCACCCAGGAATCTGCTCGAGAGGATGAGCCTCGGTGAGCTTGCAACAATTACATGTACCTGCCAAGCCTTCCCTCCTGGGATCAAATCTAACACCTCCAAGTGAAGGCATTTAGCGCCGACAATGGAGCCTCTCCCTCAGAGCAGGATCAGGCGAGATTAATGGGGTTTAGTTAGACAGAACATAGAGCTCAGTGTATCTGCTGTAGCATGAGCTCATTGCATGCTAATTAAACCATTACAAATTACAAGTATTAGGAACACATTTTTTTTTTTTGTTTGGGGTTTTCTTTTCTAGTATATGAGCATATAGAAATCTGTCATGTGAACAGTAAGTTTTATAGAAAACCAGAAAGCCAAAGAACATTTTCTTAATCTGACAAGCTCATACACTTAATCTTTCCTCACGTTTAAACAAAATTTCAACTTCTTGATTCCTCAGCTATTATTTTTGATTTTAGAATGCATTTTAACATTAATAATGTTAGCTATTTTAATTTTTCTTATATAAATTATATACACTTTCTCTCAATAAAACTATAATGTATATTATTGATATCTAATATGGGAGAGCAATAGAAATTAAAATGGACGGAATAATTCACAATCTTCACATTTATTCATTAAGATATGAAAGGTATTGCAAATATATGTAAATAATTCTATGGTTCATAGCATGTAGCACAAATTATAGCTTCTGTTCTCCAGTATGTTGTTACCATCTGAAAACTGCAATAATGCTTACATAAAGTTACGTCAGCTAGGAAGTTCATTTATGGATGTAACAATTTCCTGCAAAATCTAAATTATAGTGATATTTGTGTCAGCCTATCAAAAAAAAAAAATGTTAAAGTGAAAATGTGTGAAAAAGTTCAAAGGGAACGGACTCTTCTCTGAGTCAATGTTTAAAAAATAAAAAATAAAAAAATAAAAGTTGGAGTGGCAGCCTAGTGGTTAGGGCATAGAGCTTGGAATCCTGAGGTTTTGAGTTCAAAACCCACTCTCCGACTGCCACTCTTGCTCCTTGAGCAAGACCCTTAACCCCCCGATTGCACCCAGGGTGCCCCATGATGCCCAATTTCTCCAATGTGAGATTAAAAAAGTTCAGTTATTATTATGTCTTCTACAATTTTAAAACACTATCTATATTCTCATTCGGTCCAATGACAACCTTGTTAGAGACCCTTTCACAAGATTTTCTTTATTTTTATTAGTGCTACCTTGTTTAAAATGTAAATAAGTTATTATTCCTGACTCCACATATCACTGCAGCATTTGTTCTGACCTCCCTCTAAACCCGCGGTTCTCAAAGTGTGTGGCGCGACCCACTGGTGGGGAATTGAGACGTGACAGGTGGGGCGCGCCAAGTTTCGGTGTGTGTGTGTTGTGTGACTATAAATGTAGAACTTGTGAGAGCAAACTGTCCTTATAGCTGTATGTTGCCGCTTTTTAGACCAATCAAACCCACAAAGTAATCATTACTAGCCTACATGCAGTCTAATTAAAAGAACATTAGATATGAGAAACATTTCACCTGGAACTGAAGTGCCAAAATAATGATTGATGTGACGTTGGCATATTATTTGTAACTTTGTCGCTATATTTCAGACCCCTCCAGCGACTCTTTTTCAAAAAAGCGACTAGCGACAAATCTAGCGACTTTTGGAGACTCTTACGTGAAAGCATGTATCGTTCCTTTTCTTGTCCTCCAGCGGCAGGTGCTGCCGTGGGGCGCCTCCTCCCTCCCAACCCCGTTCTCCCCCGCTATCGCAGAAGTCCCTCTCAGCGCTGCAGTAAGGGACACAGCATGTTTACCCTCAGCGTCCAGACTGCAAATAAAGCGCACATGCGCCGGGATTGGCGGCGCAGGTTGATCATAAATAACTGAATTTGAAATATTTTATCTTAAATGAATAACGGCGTTTGATTCACACAGCCACATGTTCATGTTTCTGGTTTGGAGTGGAGAGGGAGTATCCACTGATCGGGCAGAGAGCTGTGTGCATTCTTCTTCCCTTTGCCACATCATATCTCTGTGAGATGGGCTTTTCAGCTGTTGCTTCACTGAAAACAAAATACAGATCTCAGCTGAACATTGAGCATGACTTGAGAGTGGCAGTATCAAGCCTGCATCCCCGTTTTGATAAACTGTGCAATGCAAAACAGGCTCATTGCAGCCACTAATGCAGGGATAAATAGACCTGTCTTGCCAGATGGATTTCACTACTTTTCTTTTATTAACAGATTGCAGAGTGGCACTTTAATTTTTTCTATCTTTGAGCTTGATACAAATTTTGACACAGCTGCATTTTTATTTTCTTTATTTTTGAGCTTGCTGTTATTTGATGTAGATAGTTTGTATTTAGATACTACTTGTTACTTCAATAAAATTGGAACATTTTAAGATTGTTTCATATTTCATTTGCATTGTGTTGGGGCGATGGGGACAGGCGGGGCTTGAAAATTCCCCCTTGTCCAAAGTGGGGAATGACAGAAAAAGTTTGAGTACAACTGCTCTAAACAAACAGCCAATTCATTAGGATAGTTATTTATGTATATAAGGGTTTGACTGGTCAAGAACATTAGCAGTTAAATCACATGAGCTGGGTATGATCTGTACGATAATCCAAATCCCTTTCTTTATATTTCTTGCTATATAGAAAGTAACAAGCACATCTGTAACAGGCACAGACTGCCCACTGGGTTTGCTTAGTTTGGCTGCTTCATCCTGGAGAGAAAGCTGCTACACACCAAGGGGCTTTCACACCCTATATGCTTATTGGGAGGTACACCCAGTAATTTTCGTTTGAGAAAACACCAAAGCACATCCGCTGTGTTCTGATCTACTTGGGAAAAAGTGTGTTAAAAGGCAGATGTTTCCAAAGTGATTTCCTTTTCGTCTGGGGTCAGAATGCTTCCAAAAAACTAATTGCATTACTCATTTTAGATGTCTGGGAAAAATAAATTGGTCTAAATATGTTGGAAAAGTCACATAAGCTGTAGCAGATATTTTTTCACAACAACCTGCAAGTGCTAAGGGAAAAACAAATTATAACATCTGAAATTACAAGTTTCTTAAATCTAAATCTTGTTTGAAAATCCAAGCAAAATTAGCTCCAGCAATTCTGCTCACGTCTTTATAACAACATATGCCACAGAGCCAGAAATCTAATGCCTCAAGGAGACCATCAAGAGAATTTCAAATGTAAACATGTACTAAGAAGAGTAAGCGATTTGTTGCTCACATTTTTAAATCCCTCCCGATCTTTAAGCTGTATGTGCCTTCTCATTGCTGTCAGGTAAATAAAGAGATTAATGTATTTGTGCTTCAAAACAAGAAATGTAAACTGTGTTTTGAGTTATGAGCGATGCCCTGACTCAAAGTCTTTAACCACCCCTCCCCCCTGGGAAGAGGACCTATCCCCTTTTCTAACCTCTGTCTGCTCCTAATCCATAGCCCACTGGGAATACTGATGCAAGGCGTCTGGCACTATCCTTTCCCTTGGCCCTGAGAAGGACTTAAAAGGACACAAATGCCCTAGTGCGCACTGTGTTTCTGTCCTGACTCCACGGTAGCCACAGAGGGAGGGTTCCCACCGGGAGAAGGAGCGACAAAAACACATCTGTCCAAAGAGTCAGACGGTTGGGATGGGAGCCTCTGCTATGGCTCACATGGGAAACATGTCAATGAAGCCACAATATTCACCTCTAATTTTCATCTTAAGGATTGGGTGTGATGTGAAACCAAAGAGGGTGTGATAAAAAGGCTTTAAAGTTGCTTAAAAATAATTTATAGTTTGTTTTCATGCATATTTTTTGCTTTTTTTATTGAAAGCTGTGTCGGTTCCTTACATGTTCCTTTTTTCTTCTTGTATAATGCTAACGGGTGAAAGCATCTTGAGAAATACCTGTTTCTTTCACTCTTTGCTTTATCAAAGATGAATCAAAAACACTTGCATACTCCAATGCCAAAGAAACTGCCACAAATATTTTTTGTCAAACAAACACTAGTGGACTGAAGTAGTCATTCCACCTTTGTAGGATCTAGCACCGAAGCCATGGATGACGTTTTGTCACAGTGGTGTAATCAAAGTTCGCACCTCTCTACTCAGGACCACAAACAAGCACAAGAGCAACAAGAGCCAAGCTTGGAAACTAGCCAGCTTTTTCCTTGTGCAGCCTTGTCCTCCGTTCACCAACCTGAACCTCAGAGAAACAGCTCATTTGAAAAGAAAATTCACACCAACCCTCAAAAGCTTATGCATAGTTTCACAATGTATCTTATTGCTTAGGAAATTAGACCTTACATAAAAGTGTTTAATCTGATATGTGTTGCTACAAATTCACTTCAGGCCTTACCATCCAGATCCTCAGGCCTGGTAAGGTCAATCACTCTGTGGCCAATTTTTCCTTCCTCTCCCAGTTTGCCAAGGTGGTGCCCGATGCTGTCGAAATGCACCCTTTCCTATAGAAAAACAACGAAAAATAAAGTTGGGTTAAAAAAAGCAAGCATATGTTTAAATTTCCACAATGAGATAAAAGTGTTAAATAAAAACAACATATTATTTTAGCTGAATATTTGAGAAGTGAAGGGATCTCTGATATATGCAGGATGTTTTTGGAGGTGCACCTTTGACAAGAGGTAGATGCGTTTTTGTTACTCTCTGCTCTCTATACTCTCTGCTCTCTATTCAGCTTAAGATGACAGAGGGGAGAGAGACAGTGAGGGCCCAGGGGTGCTGTAAATAGATTTATAGAAGGATACTTTGTAATCCCCCATACACAATGGGACTGCAGCGCTCTTTACAGAGCTCAGATTTTTCTTCCTTCGCTGCCATTTCTCTCAGCCTCTGTTTTCCTAGCGTATGGCACTGAGAGCTCGGCACCCATCATTTATTCAAGGTTCATGTTTTGGTGAACGCACCGTGTTTTCCCGTTTGTCATGTCATTTTGTGCTCAGATTAAACTTGGCATCATGTTGTACTTGAGCACAATGAAACCCTGTCATTCAGCACTCCATGACAATATTAAATGTCATGTCCGTGTGCATTTACAGAATAAAATAACAGCTTTCGGGGGGCCTTTGAATAGTTGCTGCACATTACACTTAATGTATTATGCAAGGGGAAAGAGTGCCGACTGCTGCCGGGTCCATTGTTGAATGACCTACTTCCTCAGTGAATACACAGAGCATTAGCAAAGGGCTGTCCTGTTCTCTAAAATCTCAACTAGGAGATGGACACTTTGACTCTAAATGACACAAATAAAGCACCATCCTTTTTGGAAGGTTTCGCTCTGACGAGAAAAGAAGCCAAAAGGAAAAGAAACACATTTGTTTTATTCCTAGGGTGCAGATGTTCAATCTTTTCTTCGTGTAATTCAAAATGCACAGACTCTCACGCAGAGTCCCTAAACTAACAGCTTCTAAGCTGCACCTAGAAAGAGCGATAGTTATATTAATTTTCCTCCGTATCTCATTATATTTCTTCCTCCACAAAAAACGTCTACACCTATTTAAAGGTATTAAAAGTTATCTGGTCTCAACTGCGGTTGTGTAATATTATCATTTTATTTCTCAAAAATCAAAACAATAATTGAATAGAATTACCAGAAGAAAGTAAATTGAATTAAGAAAAAAAAAGATAAAATAACCTACATATCTTAAATATTTCCATCCTCTTTTGTGTGAGCTCCTTGTATCCTTCTATATGAACAATAAATATGACAAAATGAAGGATGAAGATAGTTTTAAGTGCATTTGAGCTTTTTTGCAGCATTTTAATGTTCTTCTTGCTTTTATTTATTCAAGAACTATTCTTCAAAAGAAAGGAACATGAGAGAGGCAGAAAGAGCTCTGCAATTTACCATTATACTTGAAGGAGCACTCATTATTTATGACCAGCTAAGTGATTTTGATATACAATTAACCACTACCTGCTTATGGCCTGTGATTAGAGGCTGTCTATCTGACAGCCCTTTGCTTACTTAAGTGTTTTCTAATTATGACATATGTGGTGGTCCCTGCTGGGTGAGAGGACACTTTGTAAAGAGAAGAGGAAGTATGGGGCCTTTTCACACTGTCACGTTTTGTGTGTGGACATGCACGCTGCATGTGTACAGACTCCTATCCATCACCCATCCACATTATTGCTCTTAATGAAAGAAGGCAGCGGCCTGATGACAAAGTGACTTAAGTGCGATTAGCTGGATGGTGGTGCTTCACATGCTTCCTCTTGGAAAGTCCAGTATTGAAACACAGTCTTTACTGGTGCTGTATGCCTGTAATAAAGTAGTCGCCTCATCCCTCTTCTGTGCTTCGCTGGCCCCTCTTGATCTATCAAGTCCTTTTATAAACTCATGATCATTAAGCATCATGTTGGGATTGGGAGAAGAGAGGATGGGGGTTATCCATCAATGATTTTCATTAATAACTGGAGCGGCGTTGAGCGTTTGCCTCCACCGCACTGAATCATGTGATCGGTGGAGATCAGCACGTTAGACAGCTCCGAACATCACTGAATGAAACGCTTGTTCAGAGGTTGTTTTGAGGTTGTTTTACTTTAAGTCTACACATTTTTCATAGAAGCCAGCACTTTGCATGCTACAATATTATGGTCTAATTAAAGTAAGTATTGCTATGCTAATTAATACTAGCCTATCAGTTCACTACAGCATCACAAATTTTCATTAAATTTTATATACCAAGTTGATATACTTATCGGTTATAAGTTTGGTAATTTATATCTGTGAGTAAGAAATATGGTCAAAATTAGGGCCATAAGTTATCTGCATAGCACTGAGGTTTTGTTTTAGGGGTTGGAAAATGTTCAGTGAACTAATGCTTCTTTACTGCCCACGCATCAAGCGCTGTGATAAATTAATGGCAGTTTTATTATTTTATAGTGTCATTAAATTTTTACTGATCACTCTGACACAGCGGAGTACCAAAGGACATACAGTATCTGGGGGAAGTGGGCCTTTTTGCTATGGGAACAGACGTGGAGGCAAGGAAATGTGGGCCCATCAGTGTATAGCTAATATGAAAAGGGTATTTATAATGCAGAGTGAAAGAAAGAGATGTTGGAAATTATTGATAAACTATAATTTAACCAAGAGAGAGCATAAAATCAAAAGAGCTTTAGTCAAATAAAGATAAAAACAAAAATCAGGAAACAAAAGAGGTAACAGAACACATTTTACCCCCCCCTTTAGACCACAAACAGCTGGCAAGATACCAGTCTCTCATCTAAATGACTTCGGCAAGCAGCTCCCCATACCGCAAGGAAAATTACAGCAGTGTGCTCCGAGCTGCCACTCGAAATAATCTCCTCTGCCCTGCCTGTAAAGTCTTTTGTCTGTAAAGTTTAGAAACAGATGTAGGACTTCTTCAGCTGCACATGACTTCAGCTGGCAAGTGAAGTTGGTTTGGTAAGCCAGATGTGAGTCACAAAGAAAGGGAGAGAATTAGAAAGAGAAATAGATAGCAGAATGTGTGGAACTTCTTGGGCAAGGGAACCCAAAAGCATTCTTGTCAACGTAGCAAAGGAAAGCTTTAATCTTGCTGTCCGCAGAACATGCGCTCGAGGGCTTTTGCTTTGCCCACAGGGCGTTTTCTGGGCAAAGCGGGTGGCGGACGGCCCTGTGTATTGTGCCTCCTATTGCCCTGAATTTTTTGCAATGTGCTGCCTATCACAACTCTCATTTTCTCTCACGTCTGTAAATAACCTAAGGCTATGGGAGAGCAATAGGCCTGAGATTGTTCAAAAAGATCTAAAAGATATCTTTGCTGAGAGAAAGGTAGATGCTGTGAAGATTTGGTAGGTCTTTTCATGTTGATCGTGTCAACAAATGCACAACTTCTTCCACAACATCTGAAAAATACCTGATGAAACACTTAGAACTTTAAAGTTTCTCTCAATTTTGTCAATGACACCCTTACTAAACATAAAAAAGCAAAGGAAGACAGAGGTTTAATTGTATGCAGTAGACACAGCAAAACTATTGACTCCTAATATTTTGTTAAACCAAAACTTGAGGGTTTTTTTAAATATAAAGATAAACATCAGATAAACATTAAAAAACATTTTTCAGTTTACTCATATGAACACTCCCCCCAAATAACACTCATATGAACAGATGGGCACTCACACTGACCCCAGGCTCACACCGACTCCGGTCTTACCGTTGCGATGCGGTGGGTGCGGCGCCGCAGTGATTCCAAGTAATTAAAAAGACGTAAACCTCTCTCACCCGCTGCTGAGCTGTCCGGCTGCGGTTACCGAGACACTCCGGCGCTGCAGAAAATTCCGCAAGAAAGCTATCCTTGCGGCGTGCCGGAGCCCTCCGCAACAAGCTCTCGCAAAAATCCTTTATTTGGGCCGTGTTATCGCGTGAAGTTACGTGAACTCAAGTGAACTTCTGTTAAATCTCCGGACCTGTTGCCGGAGCCGCAGAGCCGCACCGCACCATAGTCAAAAGGGCGGTGTGAGAGGGGGTGTGCGGGAGTTGCGGTCTCCGTCGGCTCGGTAACTGCACCGGAGCCTGTGTGAGCAAGGGGTCAGCCTGGTTCTGCTGGAGGTTTCTTCCTGTTAAAAGGGAGTTTTTCCTCTCCACTGTCGCTACAAGCATGCTTAGTGTGAGGGGTTGCATTCGAGTCAATGAGTCGATGCAATCAACTATTTCAATCAACATTTATTTGACTTTGAAATCGGTTTATTGATTACATGAAAATTCAGGAACCCCCTTAAACTTGACAGGATTTACATGTGGACATTTTAAATCTATTTAAATTGTTTAATGCATCTTTTTCATTAGATGTGATTGCCTTTTTATAAAGTTTCCATAAATTGGGTTTCTACAAAACCCTAAATGTCCATTACTGGTGTTTGCTATATTAACAACCTGGTACATGATGCTTTAAGGTAATGTTTCAGACCATATCACAGTGGCTTTGTGAAGTGAACATTAGTTATCACTGTGCCCCTAAACTCTTCAGTGAAAACAGGGGGTCCCAGACCAAATCCTTCAACAGTCTGTCCCAGTCCTGACAGAAACAAAGACGGCACAATGCTACACTTACAATGTCTCAAAGTTCGCTGCCTCATCTGGTTTGTATCTTTTTTGAACTATGTTATTTATAAGCCTGCAGCATTCCAGTAGTTTTGCAAGTTTTCAGCTACAGTATTTAAGTGTTAAATACATCCAGGCGAGTGGTAAACCCACAGGTCCTTTCATGGAGGCCGTTGCTCTCTTTCCACCCGCAATCATCCATTTGATGGGGCTAATGCAGCCAGAGACAGAATCAACAGTAGCAGCCACAAAGGGTTGGCCTCTGTTCTAAAACATAACAGAGAAGAGACACAGGGCTATTTTGCTTCTATTGGTTTAGTAAGTGCATTACTTCATTTGTTTTAAGCCAGCTTAGCCTCTTTTATACATTTATTATTGCTGTTTCCATTTATTTATTTAAGTTAATAAAATAAAGCAAGTTTTGAAGTCAGAAAAAATAAACTTAAGCAGTAAGTAATTTTAGCACTCCTTCTACAGTACCTTTTGAATATAGCATTGTCTTAAACAATGACTGGCCTTCATGTTCCCTGCATATCAAAGCTACATCCCACTGTTATTCTCAAAGTACCTGGAAGACCTATAGTACAGATGACTAAAGAGATAGGTTGTACAGTATTAGTGTTGATTGAGTAGGGCGGTGGGGTGGTGGGCTATTAATGCCAATGGTCTTACACTGGGCTGCCATAAAAGTGTTTGTCTAAGAGCAAGAATGAGAATATAGAAGACCAGGACCAGGTTGTAGAATACAAAGTGGCAAGTTTGATTTTCCAGCCAGAAACAGTAGAGGGAGAGGACATACCCAGTAATTGTCTAAAAAAACCTTGGATCACAGGGATTTCAAAGAGAAACATGCCTATATCATTTCTAAACCAGAAGGTATTTTTGTCAGGTCCAGTTCTCAAAGATCCACAACACTTACACCAAATAGACCTCAGCCTTGAACCTCTTCAAATCCTTTGGGTTGCTAGCAGTAGGAAAGACACCAAAGGACTAACTTTTTCACACTAGGACAAACCTCAAATAGAAGCTGGTGTGAATACAGCCCAACTTCGGCAATGATAGACTTCATTTTTCTAGTATATTCCTTCCATTATTCTCTCTTGTTTGCACCTTTTCATTAGGAGCATAGCTTTTAGCCACTCATGCCAGTAGTATTTCTAAAGCTGTAGAGAGCAAGAAATTCCTCTTGTTAAAAATCAGGAAAAAATACTGTCAAATCAACCTGCAGAGATGCAGCCTTGAGGCTTTGGTGGGGAACGAAAGGCTTGACCCGGGACGGTCCCACATCTGTAAAGACACACTCTTACTTTTTTTTTTTTTTTTTGGCAAAAGCCAACAATTGGACAAAGCATTAATGTAAGCAATCTTCACAATAGCACTTGCTGGCTGCAGCCAGTGCCTGCAAGCTGAGAATAATCTAATTTGGATGGGCAAACCCTTGTATGCCAAGGATTTACACTCCAGCCAAAATGCCTTGCTTTGCAATTTCCAAGACAGCAGTCGAAAAGGAGTAGAAAATTGCTTCCAGGGCTGCAAAGCAGACAAGATTATATTCAAAGTCTTTGTGAGGGCTTTGCCTGAATAGGACCCTGGCATCACATACAGACACACACTTACATGTGGTTATATGCATACACATAATACAAACACATGCACACCCACACGCACACACATAGGGGGGAAGTGTAGTAACTATAACCAATAGGTTAGAAGAGAGGATTTTGTGACGCAGATGAGTAATCTCTACTTGAATATTTACAAGCTGAGCTTTGGGATACAAAAAATGGACAATTGTAGTCATCAATACTGAGGAAAGGTGATGTTGTAGGGCAGAAAGGGCAGCTCAATAGGTTAATACACTGACCTTTTCCCTTTTGATTCCAGTTAGGGACTTGTCAGCAGAAGAATATATTTTATCTTTGTATAGCTCTTAGACATCAAACACATTCCATGCATGTAATTGGCAGATAAAGAGATGAATCACAGTCAAAAAAACTGTTTTTTTTAAAAGCAGAGTCCAGAAGCAAGACTGGCCACATGACAGGTTGGTTTTGTGTATTTTTCTGGTTCTTTTTTTTCCCTGGTCCTGTCATGAAGTTTCAGATATAGCTGAACACAACAGCTGGGGTCTGAAAAACTGAAGTATTAAATAAGGTTGGTTTGTTTTTTGTTATTTGGTCACAAATATACATACATTTTTTAATGTATGTCCCAAAGCATTTGTATGTATTTCATATGTGGATATTTGCTGTAATATTTGCTGTAAAAATATAAAAACATTTTTGTCCAGTTGTTATAAGATTTTGTTCAGGTAATCTTTTAAAGCTCTAAGACAATAGAATATTTTGAGTTGTTTTTTTTGTTTGCATTCTTGGTTTCCTGAAATATGCCCAGTAAATTAATCTGAATTCTAACATTTAAGTGAAATTTCCTGAGCAATTTTGGTCTTATTTGCTATAAACTTCAAGACACTTTAAACTTGTAGATAAAAAAATTGCAACACCACAAACCGGTTGTTGTTTGAGCAGCATAGAAGGAAACAACTGAAATCAGTTACAAATGGCCTCACACTGGTTGTGTGTTATTACGGATATGCTCAAATATATTCTAGGTTAAAGCTTCCAGTGAGTATAGAGAAGATGGTAAATAATGGAACAAAGTAATTGCCCACTCCAGACAATAATACCCTTAGATAAATATTTCAAATCGGCAAACTGAAGAGGGATTTTAAATGGTTTATTGTACTGATGGGATATAGTGAAAACAGAAAAATAAAGAGAACCAAGAAGACTCACTCTTTTAGAGCATAAATATTTTACATGTCTTCAGGTTAAAGGCTTACATACTGCTGAACAAAGTCCTGTCTATCCCATGTTCTCCTAGGTCAGTGGCCAGGAAGGGAGGGAAGGAGAGATAAAGGCCAGGCAGGAATGCATTGTACTGTTCAAATACACTTTGTATGAAAAGATGAATTGATCCATCTCTAAGCAGCACTTAGACCCATTCCTCTACCCGGTCATTATAGCCGAATAAATCAATATTTAATATCCCCCTCTAACAGCCACACTGAATGATCTTAACCTCTCCTTAATCCCATTTATGTTACCTTCCAGAATCTTCTTCATCTAAGCTCTCACTATGATAAACTTCCAAACAAGAGACTGGAAGGGGAGCTATTAAAGACCACACCATATTTATGTCAGGTGAGGCGCTTCCTTTAAAATATTAATATTCTGTAACTGACTAAAGTGGATGCTTTTATCTGAACCACCAAAGCCTTTTTACTAAGTTGGCTTGTTGTATCAGCAAAAGACTCTCTTGCTGCTCTCATTTTGCAGCAGAATTACAACTTACTGTCATTTATACAGTATGCAGCCAAAGAGTCTGATTGGGGCAATTCTTAAAGCCACTTAGTAGAGATTATCTCCACTAAACTTTCTTGGCCATTAACAGTTTCTTTAAAATTAATATATGACAATGATTTGCAAAAATAAAGAAAGTTTTTCACAAGCTTAAGTATGTAGTATTTAGCCCAAACTAAAATTGTTAAACAACTAGCACGTTATTAGTTAAGCCTGGTAAATGTGGCCAATCACATGGTGGCACCTCAACACACTGAGACATGCAGGTTTATTATGCAACTCTAATGCAACTCTCATCTTGTAGGTTTATAGGGAATGGTCTGAAAAACAAACAGAATTTATATACTAGCAGTTGTGCGAAAGAAAATAGAAGTAAAAAGAAAGAAAAATATGAAAATCCTCTTTAAAATATTGGGAACAGGGGCATAAGATCAAACCTTTAGAAAAAGAGTACAATACTGAGTTCATATTTTGCACATTGCCAACAAAATTAGACAGCAAACTGTGAAGGTGTTGCCTGACGTAATGAGCCTCTTTGTTAAATTCCAGCATATGCGTTGCCTCTATTGTTTCAAATTTAATGATACTAAAATAAAGGCTGAGTCATTTAATAGATATTTGCAAGCAAATGTTTGAAGCACCCCAAACACTTCTAATTTTTTCCTTTTTTTCCCTTGTAGGCGTTGTGCTGCCAGCGTTTCATCCTAGTATTCTTCAAAATAAAAGCTCAAGTTCTATCTGCTTAAAGGACAAACAAATAATAATAGATTACAGGTGATGAGTAACGGACTTATTGAACCACAATATCTATTCAGAATGGATGACAGACAGGAATTCTTCTAATCTAATACAACTTGTATTTTTAATGCAGGTCCAGTCCAGATATTAGGATAAAACATTTGAGAAGTCTCTAGCAAGCATAAACGGGAGGTTGTTTTTACAAAAAAAAAAAGTCTGTTAAGCTCTGCTTACTAAGGACAATGAGGCTGTCAATGGGCTGCTTGTGAAAAAAAGACCTTGTTTAGTTAATACTTTCATTTCATGACATGTTTAACTGCTTTTTTTCCCTCAGGCACACCTTAATTGTGATAAAGGGAGGCAACTGTTCTCACTCCTGAGGCAGGATATGTAAGAAAGGGATTTAAAACAATAAGCTTTCTGCACCATGTGTTAACTAAAGCAAGAAATCCCAGAAAAGTCATGAATATGATTTTTGCAAAAAGTTTGAGTGAATAGTAAAATGAACTTCTCTTTCTCAAAGCTGCTTCTCCATGAGAAGGTGAGTTGATGAATTGATTTGTTATTGTAAACTCTTCTTTGTTTTTCGGTGGTCAAGTATTAAGCAATAGATAGAGTGGTATCCTACTCTTTCTCTCTGGGCTGCATCACTTTATCAGCTTCACTTCAGGAAGAGCATAGTTAATAGCCACCTGCAAAGGCACTAATCTCTTCCAAACACTAAATTAGGAGGAAATCAAAATAGATATTCATAGACTTTTTTACATATACATTGACCTAGTTGAGGGTGTTGGTTGAAAGTGTCAGGTGCTGAAATATTAACGAGCATCGCTCCCAGTTTCTGCCTGCTCCTCACAGCCAACTGGCAACATGGCATCAAGCTGAAGAGAAGAGGACAGCTTTTTTCTTTCCTTGATTGACTCATCGATTGAAGATATTTTTAAAGGGAATCCCTGGGAGTGTGTGCTCCTGGTACAAAGCAGCCTCATCCCGTGTCAGGGGACAGAGAAGGCTGCAAGTCGGCTTTAATTGGGCAAAGACTTCAGAGTTTTCTTAACCCACACCGGGCACTGCTATGGCCTGTCACAGCCCTCACACCAACATCAACAACGCAAAAGCCTCTGAGCATGCACACAGTAACACATTCATGCTAATTTAAGTAAATACACATGTGCAACTAGTCTTTGCCAGCTCCTATCAATAAGACCACCCTGGATGTTGATTAAAGTAAATTATAAGACTTAAGAAATGCTACTGTCTGAAAATGTTCCAGTTTCTAGCATAGTTTATTTTCTTCGCTTCTTTTTGTCAAAGAGAGCTGCTTACTTTTTGCTTTATAATCGAAAACGGTTGTGAAGAAATCCAAAATCAAGGATAAAATGGACTAAATTAAACTGGTTCTAACCTTATCAAGTCTACAGTGGTTAAGGCCCACTGAACTAAGAGCAGACAGCTTCGCATCAATGCCCTGTTGGTGATGCTGCAGCTGTTCCCTCTGGATCTGCTCCCTCATCTTCCGGGCCTCCTGGATTGCCTTCATCACCGTGTCCTGGTCCCCGAACAATGCAGTGGAGTTTAGAGTTGACAGAATGTCTATGCAAAGAAACAACAGAATAAGCACACAAAAAAACACAAAAAATTCAGTTTGAACAATTGAATGTGAGCTGTTGTAAAAAGATTTTGAGAGACAAACCCCGACCAAGGCCTCCTCCAAGTGGGCTGGGGATGCCGCCTTTGCCAACGAGACTGCTAGGGCTGCTTTTACTGCCCGAGAACAGGTTTGATGTTGGGGATGAGGGAGATTTGACCATGTCTGATGTCTTTGGCCGAGCAGACAGGTTGAGGGGCTGTGTTCCCTCCTCCTACATGGGCAGAGATAGAAGCAGGATGTGAAGACAGAAGACAGATGTGAATGAGGTCCCCCTCCCCTTCTTGGAGAATCTCTGGATTCCCAGACTGCACAGTTTTTCTCCTCTGTTTCTGGCTAATTACAGAATTTCTACCCTGACTAAAAACTCCTTCCTGATTCCTAATTTTTTTGTTTCTCTCCATCCCTTTCCTCTCCTCCTTTCTCTTCTGCTCTCTCCTCTGCGATCTTCCTCACAGTCGTCCGGCGCCTTTGTTCACACTAATTAAAGCAGATTCTGTCTCTCTGTACATCTTCATCTGTTCTGCCTCTCCTCCTCCTCCTCCCCGCTCTCTGTGTCTGCACTCTGGTTCGAAGAATAAATAATGACCAGATAACAGCGGTGCCAGTGATCAAAGACAGCTGTTCCATTCATCAGATGTCGACTTACATTATCTACTTCATTAACTTGTTTTCTAATTTCATTTCTCATTTGTGCGTACTTGGTCTTTATCATAAGCTTTGATATGCCCATACCTAAAAAATATACAGTGGAGTCTAGCTTGTAGCTGAAATTAAAGGAGGATGCATTTATTTTGTATTGCTTGACTGGTTGTGTTTGTACACTCTTAGATGCTCTGTGCATAGTGTTACATTTCTATGTAGAAAATTTTAACCTGATTTTACCTGTCATTTTGTTTACACAAGTGTAGAACAAAAATAAATTTAGTTTGGACAATCTCATCTTTTTTAAAAGTGCAGCCTTGAAAAATAGTAAAAAAATAATAAATATAAATAAATATATAAAAAAGAGTAATATAAACACATGACTCTATATTTACAGTTCTTTTAGACTATTAAACAAACTGAAGTATTAAACAAAAGAGTAAGCCTGTTAGAGCACCCTTTACATTAAACTATACTTCTGGCAAAGAACTCTAAAAGATGCAAAACGATTTCTAAGTAAGACACTTATTACCACCCACTCTAACTTCTATAGAATACATCTTACTGAAATATTTATGTATTAGTTATTCTAGCTGGTAATTCAACTTAGTAATTCATTATTTGATGTTTTAATTAATTACATTTTTAAAGTATGACTCCCAGGTACCGTCGAAGCAGATTTTTTAGCCACACTTTAAGGTGGGAGAGGCATGAAAACATGCTTTTTCATTCGACAGAGGTGTTTTTTTATTTTATAGAAAGGGACACACACCGAAAAAACCTGCCCCTTATGTTCACTAACTTTAATTTTCATTAAACAGAAACAATAATTGACATGTCAATCCAGAATTGCATTGTCCACGTTATACTGTAAACCCCTCTTCATAATTGACTGACTTTAGCAAAGTAGTATAAATTAAATATAGGCTTAGCTCTCTAAGCTTGTCTTTTAAGAGCCCACAGTCTCCTCTTGAACCATATGGCTGAAGCACATAGAGTATTAAGGCTATTTTATAACGCTTTGTACGGCAGTAGAGCTAAAAAAACAACAAAAAAGGCAATGTTATTCCACTAGAGCGTGAAAAGAGAGGGGGTAATGGGAGCCAAAACTTGTTCAACAATTATTTTATTCATTTAAAATCCTAATAAAACGTTTACCTAACTATAACCCTATAAACATTCAAAGAAATTGTTGATTTTAGTCGTGTTAAAACTGAACAGATATAAATTAATACAGTCTGATGAAGTGATAATTAAATTGAGAACAGCTTCATGTATGTGTTTCTGAGTAAAAAGTGAAGAAAAGCTAAAGTGGTTTTACACAGTGATGTATGGCGTTTCTCCATTGTGATGTTATTAGGCTAAACTACTTCAAATGGACATATGTTTCTGATTATGGCCTTACTGAGCTAGACTGATGAATGTGTCTTTTTCTCCGCATAAAGGCTGAGTAACCTCACACAGCAGCAGAACACACATCATGTATTTGGTTTGTTCACAGGGATAAGAAAAATATAAAGGTTGCTGATCTCACTCTTTGCTTCACTGTTGTCTACAGTTGTTAAACACTGGTGTAATGGGTCTATTTAATTTTACTTCCAAAAAGAACCTCGACTTTGTGGAAAAAAGAAAACTTGTTCCAAAATTACTGACTTGGAGTTGCCACCGCTATAGCAACCACATCCACAAAGTCCCGGTTAAGAGACAAGGAGCCCTGTTAAAGCTCCTGAGATTGATGACCCCAATGAGGCTGGGCTTACCACTATTTAATCTTTACTCATGTACTAATTATTGGAGTTTGTGAAGATAACATCAGCTGTGTCAGGGTAGGTTGAAGTTAGAGATGTTTGGTGCATCGGTTAAAGGAATTTCGTCTGTACCTTTACTTGAGTGATGGGGCTGGAAGAAGTTTTGTCATTCTTTAAAGATGAGGGAGAGATGGGCCCACTAGAGTTGAGGGGCTGTGGTAGTGGAGGCATCTTGGCTCCGGGAGACACCTGCATGCTGGCAAGCTGAGCGGCATACAGTTGCTGTTGAAAGGGCAGGGAGTTAAAGAAACCAGCAAGGCGTTAACATCCAAATCCAGCATACATTCAAAGTTTTATATTCTGTCTTTTGCTCTCCCTCCCTGCTGCTGTGTCTGCCTTCACCAGCCCCTCATTTCTTCTACTTCTTTCCTCTCTTTCCATGAGGCTGGCAATGAACCCCCTTCAAAGGTCTTAACTGTATTTCAAAAGCTGAACCCAGAGAGAGACAGAAGTCTTAAAAAGCCATAAAGAGATGGCTTTCACTCAAAAAACTTGGAGCCCCTATTTTCCGTTCATCACAGAGAAAAGTTTGCTGCCTGGACGCAAGTGTGTTAGCACAGAGATCTACGGAGCTTACTATTGAAGATTCTGGCTTGCGATTTGTCTCTGCTCGGCCAACAGGGACCACCCCCCCTCATCTCACAAGCACCTTCAGCTGTTGCCATCACAGAATACATTAAACAGACACATTGTAAGTATTTGGAAGCACTAAAAAGAGCACTAATATAATCAAAATTACATTACTAACATTTACATCAGGTGGGAAGGAGGTTGGCCCTCAAAAGTGAACTTGCATATACAGCCCTGGGGTAATTATATGACTCTGGAATCTGTAGTTACTGTGCAGTGTCTTGTAATTAAATTTTGTTTGTATGTACTATTAACTTTTAAAATTAGAATATAACTTGATACAACAGTGCAAGAGTGGTTACATAATTTCTTGTGCATGAAGAATGCGTTAATTGGACAGTCCTTAGACTTCCCATCATAAAATGACTAATGTTTATATGTTAGGTATGTCTTGGGAAAAATGGCACTAGTCCGACGCAGCTTTAGATCTTACTTTAGATGTGGAACTTCCCCACTGGCCCGATCTCCTCTTTGAGGGTAAAATGTTCAGTTTGTTTGGTCAGGTTGTGCCATCTTGAATAATCTAATTCTGCTGCAACTGGCCAGTTAAAAAAAACCTTATCTCATTGTGCTGTTTTGACCAGCCACATACTGTCTGCTATTGTGCAAATGGTGTATAAAAAAGCTGCTTGGCCCCCACTGTACACACCTTTGGTGGTCTGAAAGAGGAGGTAAGCAACAGAAAGTATAAAGTCAATGTAAGTATCTCATGGTCTATCTAACTTTATCGCACCTACTCATGCACAAAAGGTCCATTCTTCCAGGGGACCAAGGGATAACAACAGCAAATGGGCAAATCTAATACCATTTTCTTCCCATCCGAGCGAGACTTGGTGATAGATGCATTTAAGTGTAAAGGGGTGGTAAGAATTTTTATTTTCTTAAAAAAAAAAGCACAGACAAAAAGTTTAAGGCAGCTTTCTGTTGGTCATATGCTTGCTTCCTGCCTTATTTTGGGCATAATCTTCACCTTGAATGGAAACAGCTTTATTGTAATGGAAAGACTGTTAATTTAATTGTACATTTAATTAGACTTTGCAACAACTACCACAAGGCATGCCTTGATTAGAAGGATCTTATTTCAATACCTAGACTCAGTTATTTTCCTCTATCTTCCAGTTCAAAAGGTTAAATCTATTTTCTGAGTGCATTGTCTTTCTCTTCATCTGTCTTAATCTTTACAGTGACTTAAAAAAAAATCTAACAGTATTGGTTGTTAACAAAAAAGCTGTGACAGCATTTTAACTGTAGAGATGATATTTTTCAACAGGAACAGGGGAGGTTTACCAAATTGATAGGAAAAATAATGGAGCTACTATACAATAAAGGTAATAGTACAGGAAAAAATGAAGGAGTTGCATAAGACTATAGGTTGGACGGAGGTTCATCTTTAAGCAGGACCCTGTCCTGCTAAAATAAACCTAAAGTAAAAATTAAAGGATTTATTATTTTCCAACCACATCTGTGTGTGAGAAGGATCATAATTTAATGGAGAATCCGCAACAAGACTTTAAATCTGCTGTTCAGAAATGTTACCTATTTTATTTGATTGAGCTCTAGCTCTTTTTTAAAAGAGAGAGAAGAATATCCTTTTTTTCAAGTGCAAAGCAGAAATTCTCTCTCTAAAGACTAAAATGAAAGAGAGCCATGTTATGACTGAGCTAAAGTAAAAACTAATAACATTTGTTACTAAAGACATCTGTCTGCATCTTTTTGTTAGCTAACTCTGATCTAACATCCCCCCTCTTGTATCTGTCGATAATTTGGGGGAGAAAAATTTCAAGGTATGACGATTATAGCTCAGATTTGATGCTCTGATTGTGACTGTTTCAATACCTTGTCAACTTTTTCATTGTTGCACAGACTGTATTTCATTTGTAGAAAAAAATCTTCAAGTTATATTGCATAATGCAAATGTTAAAAAATGTATTTACATTTTATACTGTAGAAAAAGTGACTCCTAAACACCTCAGGGCTGTGTTTTGACCCCATCACTTTCCTGCTGCTCAAGCGGATCTTAGTGAGCATAGATTTATAGTATGTGCAAACACCCCCAAGGTCAGCCTGTTAGCCTTGGGTAATTAAAAACAAGCCCTATTGAAGCATCAGAGGTTAAACGGGAAGGTTCACTTATCTGCCTCAGATTGTGCACTTTGCTGATGATGTTTCACATCATAGGCAAATGATATTTAACTAATTTCATAGTTTAAATATATGTTAAAATAACAAAGGTTCAGCTTATAATAAAATGTAAATCTCGTTATGCCTCTTCTCTAAAATAATAAGAAAGATTTTCAGAAAATGTAGTTGCAGCTTTCATGATGTACAAGAAAAATAAAAAACATATTTATAACAAGATTAAGCACAATTTATTAACAGCACAATCTTAAAGAGATTTTAACGTTTTGGTGTGACTGTCTGTCGCGTAAGTGTCTCAATCACCTCTGTTCAGCCTCGGCACTGAGCACTAGACTGGATATGAGGGCATTAACTGTGCTTGAGTGCACCAAACCATTTAAAAGGCAGCGCAGCGCCAGTTCCGCTTGCCACAAGGCTTGTATAGGCTCATTGCCCTGGGCGACCACGCAGGCTGACCCACGCTAGACCCAGATGTCGGGAGTGGAGGAAGGCGTCCTGGTGCACTGTGCCGATGCTTTCCAGTATGGCTCAACATCTGTTTCATCTGCTGGCGCACAACCTGCTCCACTCTGACCCTCCTACATCCTCATGGCCTTTCTCCGTTTCTCTATCCAGCCACTATACATATACAAACACTTTTCTGTGAGTTTCTTTTCAGCATACACGCACCCACTCACACACATGTGCACACACACATACACAAAATCGCATTTTATGAATGTGGGTACTTCAAGGCCTGTGGCCCCCGGAGCCAGCCCTCCCATTCACTGCTGCTCACTGCATTATCAACTCTATCTGTCTATCTGTCCATCTGTCCCTCTGTTCACCACTGCCTCAATCCAGCTGCTCACCTTGCCGTCCTATTAGCCAGCCCTACACTCACTCTAGCTTTGCTGCCCTGCTCTGGGTTACCTTCAAAGACCCGACTCCTTTGCTCATAAACACAGAAACAGCTGCTCTCTACAGTATGCCTCTCTTTTCTTCCCTCCTCCTCCTCCTCTCTTCCTCACACTCACAGTCAAAAGTGCTTCACTTGTTAATGATAGAAGCATTTCTCCACATCTGTACCACACAGGCATTTACATCCAAACAAAAGATAATGTGCGGTTTGCTGCCCTCCCACTTTCTTCCTGTTTGTCCCTGACTGTGTAACACTCTTTCTTATCACTGCAGTCGTCTAAGCCCGTGAGTACTCCTTCAGATGTGTCTGTCTGCTTGAGATGTGGTCCTGGTTTGTTGTTAAGCACATGGGCTGCTTTTCTGCTTTTCATCTTTACAGTGGGAGCACAGGGCTGAGGACGAGCTCAGCTTTAACACAGGCATGTAATAGAGAGGTGCCACAGCAAATGTTCGTCTACGTCTTATCTTAAGCAGCTCAATTTCAAGAGCTGTAAAGCAGGAGGGTGTTACGGGCATGGACCATTCAGCCAAGTTATTGCACAAGAATAAGAAAAGAAAAGGGTGATGGTAATTGACAGAGAGAAATCCACAAACTAAAACACTTAGAGTCAGTTTCAGCTGTGGATTGGAAACTGGAAAAGCAATACAGAAACTAAGAAAGCAAGAGAGAGAAAATTGGAGCCCGACTGAGTGAAAGCAGAAGCATTCTTTCTATTTATTTAGTCCAAGAGTGATACTACATACAAGGACCCCAGATGTTCTGCTTTATCTAATGATACTTTAACTTTTAAATGGCTTGGACTCAAATGTCTGCTTTCGGTGATATAAAACAGAGCTGCATTGAAGGCTGTCCCACTGTTCATTTGTTCTGTTAAAATGATGGCTAATGTATTAAGTTCAAATTTTTCCAGCTTGGATAGTTTTTCACTTGGCCACTGATGCAAGGGACAGTGTACGGACAGCAAATTAAATGCCGTCCCAGACAAAAAAATCTTTTGAGGAGTTTGAAAAATCTCTGTCTGGTCTTCTTGCTCAATTGAATATAGTAGGTGCCCCGACAGATTGCTGGGGCACAATCCAAGCACAATTTCCTCTTTTAGGTGAGACGTGTCAGCAGTAATCAGTGAAGGACAGGCAAGCGTGCAGCTATTGTTTCCTGCTGGTCCCGGGCTCATCCCAGCTCTGTGTGGGCACTAATGAAGAGGGGCATGTCGCGCTGGGATAGTTTACCCAGCTTCTCTCCTGTGAGTTGCGGACCAGAGCCAATCTGTCAGGAAAACATTGAGTGAAATTGCCCTGCGGTACAGGAGCGCCCGGTGACAGCCACTTGCCGACTGTCAGCCGCCGGAGTGATGCTACCACCTTGTATTGACAAGCAAATTACAGCCTCCCACCACTCAAACGCGCCCTGGAAGATTCATTTACATCCATCAGCTCTAAGCCTTTGTTAGCTCCATGTTTTTTTTTTTTCTTTCTTCAAGAGAAAAAGGAAGGGAACCAAGGGGAGGAACCCAGACTGTTATGACAGAGGAGATTGGGAAGAGGCTGTGCTGCAAACATTAAGACTGATGGAGCGGTCAGCCTTGTCTGGATGGTGGGTTGATCGTATTTCCTTAGTAACATTGTGAGAATTAATTCTACCAAAAAGATAATTTTTAAAGGTTCACATATTGCACCATCTAAACTAAGTAAATTGTGGAAAATTATACCTTGCTCGGCAGCTGACAGGAGATATTTTAATTAGTGGGAGCTGCTTATTCAGCCATATGTGAGTGGGTTACTGTTTCTGTTAGTGTGTAATAATATAGGGAAGATAAACAATGGCTTTAGAATTGAAAACACAATGTTGCTCTGCTGTGTTTAATAGGACAAATAATAAATGTTTTCCAACAGCCCTTCTATTTTCCAAGATGTTCTTACAAGATAATTTCCACTGTATTTTTTTATTTTATTTTTTTGTAGTTGCAAAACAGCATTTTTTTTCTGCTTCACTTTATTTTTATAAAACTTTAAACAAGTCTATTTGGAAAAAAAAAAACTAAGTTAAGTTCTAAAACAGGTCTAGCAGGGGCGAATCAACTTTTATTTAATTTCATGTCTGGATTGATATGGTATTTTTAATCTTAGACCCCCCACCCGGTGCTCTGTAAGGGAAGTGGTGGCAGTCACGTGGTTTGTTGATCCCAGCTATGTATTAAAGGGCATGTTTGACTTGCCTCACTGTTTTTAGGGTGGATCTCTGTGCAGAGCAAATAGCAGACAGTGTGGCTGAATAGGTGACGGGCTGACAGAGTTCAATTAATGAAAAATGCACTTCTTTTTTGTTTACTGTGTTCTGCAAAGGTCACCCAAGTCATGGTCTTGGAGGCACTGTTTTTGCCCATTCCCAGGGTTAAACACATATTCAGAACTAATGACTCTCTAGACCGGTTTGCCCTTCTCGTCGTCCCGACCTCAAATATATATCTGTCTCATCTGACCTCACACTCCCCTATAAATAGACTGTATTTGTCTATCTAAACTGACACTCCCTTCCTGTGAACTTCACCATGCTACTCCAACCCATTTACTCCAGATGCATTTTCTCTAAAGCAGGCTTTATCGTTTACTTTTTACATATTCATTCAACACCTTCTGCTTCTGATAGCTCTCCACTTGGCTACATGATGAAAATCTGTTCTTCAGAGGATACTATATGTTTTGTTAGAACTTGCCAAGGCTTGTTAGTATTGAATGTGGTAGCCTATAAAGGACAAACGGCATGTAGAGTTTCACCTTTGTTATGCTCTCACACTCAGTCTTTACATGCTTTTCATTGCAGTTTAGCTTTGCAGGTTAAAGCAGTGAAAAATGTCAATTCAACCTCAGTGGCCACTTAACCACATCCTAGTTGAAATGCTCTTTAATTCAGCATTTCCTTCTTTTGTTTCCAGTGTGCATCGCTGAAGTCTAGCTTCACAGAAATAAGATCCACAACAGAACCCAACAATTAGAGCACCCAAAAAAAACACTCAAATACATAATTTGTCAATCAGTTTCCGATTTCTTTCTTTTGGCATATGACGACTAAAAAAGAAGGAGAAACATAATCATAATCCAGAGACTAAGATTAGGTCTGGTCTCTCAAAATAGATCCATGAAGCATTTAGGAAGTAAGATTCTTAAAAAAAACAAAACAACTAATCATATGTTACTGGGTAAAAGAAATCCCAACAAAAACTATTGAAAAAAAAACAGTAGATATGTGCTTGTAGAGTAGATTATTGGATAACAATATCCCACAAGAATACCAGCACACCCACTGAAGTGTAATCATTATTAAGCTGACCGTTGCTTTGTAAGAAAAAAACTTTTAAATTTAAGGAACCACCAAAGGAACTAAAACAGGAATCCATAAAATCGGTCAACATTGAAGACACACTTAATAATCCAAACATAACCCTATTATATTTTAAATGCTAAACTAGAACACTTAATATCACTGCAAAAGCACTCAGAAAAACGACACACGAGCTGAAATAAACTGTTTGCTGTACTTTAAAAGTAATAATACAAACTGCAAAAGATAAAATGCAGATCATTATATACATTAAGCTTTATGGCCTGGGGTTAAACCATGACCTGGGTTCAGCTCTTTTTAATGTTGCGTGAGAAGATTCCTCAAACAGCCCGTAGAGGTTTGGGGCGGATCATAACATTTTTCTGAGCCTCAAACCTCTGTTTAGCCCCTCTCAAGGTAATTTACAACTAATTATTTTTTTCTCACAGTCATATTTAAATAATTTTTTATCTATGCCTTCCTCATAACTATTCTCTTTTCACAGTTAAATAAAAAACTGTACTCATTCTGTTAGACAAAAGCATTAAAAGGCTTTTTCTAACAGGCAATTGTCCTGTGACGAATTCACTGGCAGAGGATTAAAGTAACCAAAGTGATTCGCATTCCCTTTAATAACTATTATCTTTCTCACTTCTCTGTCTGGCAGAGGAAGTGGGGATAAATCTTCTTTAAAATGGGGATAAATTACATATGTAAGGTGATAAGTGAGTGTGAGCCAGGAGGGTCTCCAGGATTATTTAGTGTGCAGCTCATTACTTGGCTCACAGCTGCTTAGCCATCCTTTCTGCCCTAAGCTTGGCAGGCGTCCCAAGCATTCTTTGTCATATGACTGCACATACCTGGAGCTGGATGGGGCTGAGTCCTGATGCTGCTGCAGCTGCCATTGTGGATGGAATGAACTGCACTGGGTAGTTATCACCTGTCAGAGAGGGAGAGAGAGACAACAATGCATGCAGGTTCAGACAATGACTGGGGCCCACAGCATCTAGGCAAGTGCCAACAGGGATTGTGGACACTTTGCTGCTCTTGCCACAGTAATGTTGCATTGCAACGCACCCCTGGCTTTAAGCCCAAACATCTGCATTAACAAAAGGCTGCACGGTTACACACCGTTCCCTTCCTTACTCCACCTGCACACTTTCGATGATGGAAAATACCATGAGCAAACTGCATAAACAAGGTGGGTGTTTTTTTTTTAGGTTTGTTGATCTAAGTAAGTGTGTATTGTGGCAAGTACATGAAATTTATTTTAAATCTCTCTCTTGTGAAGATTCTCCGTCATCCAGGTCATAGTCACTCCAAAAAGTTTAAAAAATTGTTTTTTTTTTTTATTTATTTTTTAAAACACTTCACATTTTTGTAACATTTTAACCCGTTTTCCCCTCACACAAAATATGGGTTGACCTTTTTTTTCTATTAAAGAAATTTGCATACATGCAACAATATTAAGCCCAGCAGGGTCAATACTTTACCTGTAACTTCAGCTGACCTTTCTCAGCATTAAAAACAGGAAATAATTTTCTTTCATGTCCTAAATATTTCAAAGTGAGTACTTAAAAACGTATGTATGGATAGATTCGACTACTTAAATGGTCAATGTTGATGTTCAGAAGTTTTGAACAAGAGAGTTTCCATATTTGAGGATAAAACATGCTGAAATAATTTCGGTCTTGTTCTGATATTTTAAAAACATATCATAGCTATATGTATATATTTGAAAAACAGGTATCATAGCTTTACCTACGTGCACAGCTGGTGACATATTCCACTCCTTTCAATAAAGATTCCTCTGAATCTCATCAGGATTTTATCCATATATAGTGTTTAGGTTGATTGGATGCTAAATGTAGCCTTTTGGATTTCTGCAGATTTTTTAGATGTTCTTGTAATGTTTGCATTTATTAGAAAACTGTAAGATGAGTAATGCAGTTTAGTGAAGTGAGCTCCAGAGGCTGCCTTCCTACTTGCATCCTACTCAGGTCGCTTGTTGTTTGCACCTGGATTATATTTAGGTGTATATAAGTAAAAGTGGGTTTATATAAATGCCTCAGATGTTTAAATGTACAATTTTAACTTATGCATAATTTTAGTTTCACTTCTATATAAATTCCCTAAAAATCATATTGAAATTAGAGTTTGCAGCAAAAAAAAGTAATATGAACACTTCTCCAGGCATTGTAATATTTTTTTCTTTGATTTCAATAAGTCAGTTTGTCAAAACATGAGGCATGTTCTCTCAGGCTGTTCACAGCTGTAGACTTGTCTGGCTATTGTTCAACACATTGTTTGTTTCTGATAGCTTTGGCAGCACAGTGAAAAGCTTGTATGTAAACTAGTTGAAACAAGTGTGTGGAATCCCAACAGCAAGGATGAAGGGGAAAAAAAGCTCGAACATGATTTTATCTACCTATCAGAGAAACAATGAAAACTGAGCTTTCTTTTATTACCATTGCCCAGGCATAAGAACATTTGTCAGGCAGCCATAAAAACTGCTTTAACAGAGGTGATATTGTTAACAATATTGAGACTTTTACACATTCAATCTAGTGTGTTGAAATGTACAGGACATGTCTATTGACAGAGCACAGCAGTCCTACAGGAGAGGCTGGTTTGAGGCATGTGTCTGAGTAAGAAGAGGAGGTGGGGTGCACAGTGGGAATGGAGAAGAGGTTGTTGGCCTTCGCTCAAACCCCACTTCTGCCTGTCACTTCTCCTCACAAACATATGGAGCCATTAAGCCACAGACAAGGTAAATGTATGTACCTTCCCTTTCACTTTGCCCTCGTCTGCCTGCCTCACTCTGCAATCTTGTACAGCACTGCACAATGTGATACAGGCCATGGAAATTCAATCCCCATTTAGTGCCAAATAAAATCACACAGCAGAAGGGGTTTCAAATAGTGCAAAGTTAGATGTACAGGGGGGAGGTGGACTATGGTTATTTCTACACCTCCTCTTTTTACTATTGCTTTCTCTCTTTCTCATTTGCTCCCTGTGGACTTTGACGTAGAATTTGTGGATAATAAATGGCTGGGGGTCTTCCAGATGTCATGTGAAACCTGGGAAGGGTCATGTGCAACCTTTTGACTGCATGACTGCAGAGGGTAGGGGTCTGGGTTTTTGGGCACACAGTGTCTGTGCAGAGAAACCAGGCTCCAGCTTGGCATCTCTCTCTGCCGAAAGACATTACTTAAAAACAGTTTACTTTTTTTTTGTTTTTCCTAAAATGTACACCAATGTTTTTATGCCATGGTAATGAATGACACAGAGGGGAGGGAAGTACCTCAGGTGACACCACTGCTGCCAGTCATGTTAGTTAAAAGCTTCTTATATTATTCATTCGTTTTAATTCCTGTTTTATTTTGTATTTACATGCTGTCTCATTTCAGGCAACTTCACTTACTGAGTTCCCCTTTGCAATCAGGCTCTAATGTCATTCACCTGCTCCTCCTTTGTTTTTTGGTCTATTTATTCCAGTTCATGCAGCTTCCTTTTGCCAGTTTGTCCTTTGTGCTAGGCGTCCGAGCCTTAGTATTCTAATTATTTGACTCGAATTGAATTTGGACTTGCCTCTGTTTTAGTGAACCTCTGCTGTTATTGAAGTTTTTGGTGTATGACTCTGTATTGGATTAAAGGAACCTTGAATCACGCCAACTGTTTTTTAAAATATGCTTTTGAATTCTCCCATTTCTGAGTTGTACGACAATTGCAACATTTCTAGTTTAAAATGCTGCTCTAAAGCATAGGTTTTAGGTCTGGTGAAGGTTCACAGATGATGCTGAGACCTCTCTACAGGTAAAGTACAGTCACAGAGCATAGTCAATAGCAAAAAATCTTAAAAAATTAAAGAAAATGTAGAAAACACCAAGTGTTTGTCATTGAAGATAAACCATTTTTTTCCTGATCTGTGAATGTATTTATTTGGTGTAAAGAAAAACAAGCAATATTACAATATAGCAACTTTTATTTCATTTCTTATGATTTGAAAAACTTGTTTCTCCAAGTTTTGTAAACCTTTAGAAAAACTGCCTTTAAAAAAAAAATAAGGGCAGAAAATATACTTTTATAAAATGTATGATTAAACGATTAGTGTTCTGTCAAGCTGCCGGGTAGCCCCTCCTCCCCTCCCATCAGCAGGGAGGCACCAGGTGGAACTAATCTCCCAGCAATTTGGGCGTGCCAGGGACCTCTAAAGAAAAGGACCAAGAACTGCTGCATGGCAGAAATGTAAGCAGCTCATGTTTGGAGACAGCCAAAATTCAGCTCCATTGTGACTGTGCAAACAAGTCCTTCTACAAAAACTCTGAAAGACAACCGGTAAGACTCTTAATGCCCTTGATTCTCTGGCTGGACTTTCAAATCAAAGAACTTTATTAAGGTTAATACAGACTGTGGTTGGACTGCTGTTGATTATTATTATTTGTGGAAATGTTTATGTTGGTATGTTAACAAATTGATTTAAAGAAAAGATGGTTTAAAAGTTGCATTTGTTTGTAGAAGTACATTTTGTTTTCTTAATTTGTATAGGATAACATTAAAAACTTTTGAAAATGTAGAAGTTAAAAACTATAGTTTGCTAAAATATTTAAATGAGCTAAAAAAATATACTGTTTAATTTATTGGCTAAAATTTAAGATTTAATTCATTTGGCTAAAATTGATCAACTTAATTTGGCTAAGAAATAAATAAAAAATAAGTTACTTTAAATTGTTGATGTATTTAAAAAATATATGTTTTTTTATTTTAGAACATGGTGGGAAATATTTTATTTAAAAAGGGCTAAAATGCTTAAATTAATGATGGATACAATTTTGTATTATCTTAAATGACTAATTGTTTTGTGTTACCTTCTCTTTTTGAGGTTTTTCACCTGCCCACTGCCTACTGCCAATTTTCAATAAATAAATAATGAAATGACTATCAAATGGCTGTTCATTGAGTGAAATCCAGTTGGAATGTAGAGGACTATCCTTTTCAAGTGGGGAATTGCACAAGAAACCACATTAATACTTGACAGTGAAAAACCGTCTTATAAAGACTGGAGGACCAAGTAAAGTGACCAGCATATTCAGAGACTGTTTCCTGCCCTGCTGCTGGACAAAAATGGCTGATTCAGTAATGCTGGAGCAATTTAAGGCCACAAGAACATCAGCAAAGCGTCAATTTTCCCGTCTGGCCAATAATGTGCTACGAATGCACACAGTGATGTCTGAGGAGGAGCTCAGAGACAGTTTTGTAAAGCTCACAGCAGAAGCTGGCAGAGTTCTTGAGGCCAATGATGATGTTGAGGGACAATATACTGCAGAAAATGCAGATGAAGAGGCCTTAAGTGAGCACCAAAGGTCTGACTTGGACAAAACAGCCACGGAGTGTGAGAGAAAACTGCAAGAGTTAAAAGACCTCCTACAAAAGACATTGTGGGCAAACTGGGGAATATGAACTAACACAGGCAATTACAAATGCTGAAGATCAAGCAGATCATGTGGGAACTGTTGACCCAAGTAAAAACACAGAAGCTTATGACTTCATGATAGGACAACTGGACAAACTTGTGAAGTCAGCGAAGGCGATGCACAGACATTGGAAGTGCTGGGCCCCCCTTGCAGAGCAAAAACAGTTTCAGAGTCGTATTAAAGGCCTTGAAACCATATTACCAAGACTGACTTTAAGAAAAGCAGACTTTATAGAAGCACAGGCCAGAGAAGAGCCCAGCAGATTAAGCACTGCTTCATTCAGTTATTCAGCGGCACCTGCCATTAAACTAAAGCCGGCTGCCCTCCCAAAGTTTACTGGTATCCGACGAGAGTTTCACCGGTGGAAAAAGGATTGGGAAGCGCTCCAGATGCAGGGAGAACCCACTGGATCCAAAGAAATAAAAAAATTCCAGCTACTTGACAGTTTAGATGAAAGGACCATACGGGACCTTCGTCTTACATCTCACACAACAGCTGAAGAAATTTTCCGGGTCCTAGAGAACCGCTTTGGAAATAAAACCACAATTGCCCTTGAAATAGTGGAGGAGTTCCAGAGACTCCCAGCTGTTAAAGGCCTGCAGCCCAGGAAGATTGTTGAGCTCATACAATCAGTAGAGAAGGCTCTAATTGACCTGAGTGAGCTTGGTAAGACCGGCGCCATAAAAAACCCTCTCGTAACAAGAACAATAGAGAGTAAACTCTCAGATGGCCTAATAAAGGAGTGGCTTCTCCATGTATCCGGCAAAGATGATGAAGCCGAAGAAGACAAACGTTTTGACTACCTCTTGGCATTCCTACAAAGTCAAGAAGCCATCTATGAAAAGCTGGACCAGTTGAAGGAGGAGGAGTCAAAACCAAAATCTGAACCACGGCTAGCCCGGACTAGAACCTCCACTCAACCAAGCAATCAGGCTCAAGGATGGGTGGTCTGTGGTGATGTGAAGCACAAGAGAAGATTATACTTCTGCCAAAAGTTTCGCACGCTCAAACTATCAGAGAGGAGAGATGCTGTCAAAAAACTGGGTGCATGCAAAAAATGTCTGGAGATTCACCATGACAGTGAATACTGTAAACCAGAGTTCCTGTGCAAAAGGCCAGACTGCAGGGAACAACGCACTAATGCTGAACACCATTATTACCTCTGTGCGAGAGCTGAAGTGTCCAGGGGAAATGTTGCACAGTGGGAGGACGTTACACCCAAGCCCAAGAAGATTTCATTAAGAGCCTGTCACCTGAACTTGCAGAAAAGTGCCGTCATGTCTTTTGCAACAGTGTGGCCAAAACCTCTCTCATGTCTAATCAGCCTGGTCTTCTGTTAGAAAATGGATTAATGGAATGGCCTGTCATCATGATGATATTAAGAGTCACAGCCAATGCAGGACAAAAAGTTGGGACACTAATCGATCTAGCATCGGATACAAACTACATAACTCATGATGCAGCTGATCGATTGAATCTTAGAAGTGAAGCTATAACCCTTGTCATCCATGGTGTGGGAGGAATGAAAGTACAAGTTACAACAAAACGATACCTCCTAAAGATCCGGGTCCGTACAGAAAAGGGCAACTTCAAATCCCACCAACTCCTCTGTTATGGCTTGGACAGCATTGCGGACATCCACAAACATGTGACAGCCAAAAGACTCCAAAAGTTTTTTCCAGACGTCCCTCTCAAAGAACTGGAGAGGCCGAAGGAAATACAGCTTTTAATAAGCCACAAGGAAGGGCGGCTTGTCCCACAGAAGATACGTACTGTTGGAGATCTTGTATTATGGGATGGACCATTGGGAAAAACAGTTGCCGGGACACACCCTGGTCTGTTTGAAAGGGCCACCATCACAGCACACCAGTCCAGAACGCACTTTGCCAGGTCCATGAGAACAGCTGCGGTGATGTATAAAGAACATGTCTGTGTCTTACCTGCTGTCAAGCATTCGTGCTCCGTGGCCGCCGCTCGCGAGTTTCTTGAGTGGTGGAGGTGGGATAGCATCGGCGCTGCCTGCACCCCAAGATGTGGAGGCTGCCGCTGCGGCAATTGCCAGCCCGGAGGCAAAGAAATGACCTTGGCTGAAGAAAGAGAGTTAGAGGTGGTGAAGAGTGTCCTGACATATGCTGGTGCAGACAAACACAGTAATAGCACTCACTGGCATGCAAGATACCCATGGCTCATAGATCCATCGACATTGCCAAACAATATAAAAGCAGTGGAGGCAACCTTTCTCAGAACTGAGAGACAACTAGCAAAAAACCCACAATGGAAAAAGGCCTATAGTGCTCAAGTGCACGAGATGGTTGACCGCCGGGCTGCAAAAAAGTTGACTGAGGAGGATCTACTTACCTGGAAGGGACCTGTTTGGTACATAAGTCATCTCATTGCCCCTAACCCCCACTCAGTTACAACTCCAGTGAGACTCGTCTGGAACAGCAGTCAAAAATACCAAGGCCAGAGTCTAAACGATCTCCTGATGAAAGGTCCAGACGTCCTCAATCCAATCCGGGCTGTCCTCCTCAAATTTCGCCAAGGCTCCTTTGCTGCCTTAGGAGACATCAGGAAAATGTACAATTCTGTCTGGCTTGAGGAAAAAGAAGTCCATCTGCACCGATTCTTGTGGCGTGATTCGGAGGATGAGGAGCTTGAACAGTACGCAATTACAAGAGTGAATATTGGTGACAAGCCAGCAGGGTGCATAGCACAACTCGCCATGAGAGAGACAGCGAACCTGCCTCAGTTCAGTCACCTAAAGGACGAGCGCCAGGTACTACATGAACACAGTTATGTCGACGACATCTTGACATCCCACAACTGCCGTGAAAGACTTGAGGTCATCACCAATAACGTGGAGCTGATCCTAGCGGCAGGAGGGTTCGCTTTAAAGCCATGGGTCTTTTCTGGGCAAAGTAAAGGACAGAAAGAAGAGGCCTCACCAAACATTGTTGTCCTGCCAAATCAACTGAAGGAAGAAGATAACAAGGCACTTGGTCTCGGCTACATTGTGGATGAGGACAAGTTGCATGTCATGGTGAGAGTCAACTTCTCCAGACGAAAAAAGAAAATGAGGCTTGGCCAAGATCTGTTGCTGGAAGAAGTTCGAGCTAGGACACCAAATCATCTGACAAGACGTGATTTGCTAAGTGCAAAATGTATTTGAAGAATTTCTTATTAGTGACGCTTTTTAAATGATAGATCGACAGAATTCAGCTGAGACTTGAATCAGACACCAACCTTAACATCACCAGCAAAGCGTGGTGTATTAATCATAATAACACTGAGCAAAATACACAATGCTGCACCATACTTCTTACTGACCTGCTAGGTAGCAATAGGAAACTTGTTTAGAATGCAATTGACTTTTTATACTTGTTATATAATAAGGTTGCAGTATCTGTTGCTAAAGAGCCGTATCAACCATATTAAAAGTCACAATTATAGATGTATTTAAAGGAATTAAATGGAATCTGTAAGAAAAATAGCAATGAGAAAGGGTTATGGGCCTACTCTGCAAAGTCCAAGTACCACCATGTCAGTGCAAACAGCCTCGAAAAGTTGAGCTAACATCTATTTGTTTAAAAGACGATTTGTGCCTATATGAATGTGCTTGTCCACCATGGAACCCCAGGTCGTTGAGCACAGTCAGTCCACGAGGTGATGACCCACCTCCATGGTACCATACTGCTTTGCCATGAGGGCACCACAGGGTTGGGAGGGCCATAACGGTCTGCCCCTGTGAGCTTTCTCATAATGATAACATCAGATTAGTGCGCCTTATAGTGCACTTCATGGAGAATGAGCACAGCAGCACCCTGTACACCCAGCAGCAGATAACATTGTGAGCCGGGTGGAAATAATAAAGTCATGAAAGAAAAGGCTCTCGGACTACAAACAGTGTTTCTGACAATCTTTGCTATTTCATCATGAAGTCATGAATTATGCAGTAATCCTACATTTTGTGACCCCTGACCATGATTCCATAATAGCTCTTGTTATTGGAGCTAAAACATTTTCCGTGTCAAATCTATTGCAAAAAAGCAAAGTGGTGAAAGACTCCCCCTCAGGCACTCTGTTTTTAGCTGTCATGGCTCCATAGTTCCAAAATTGCTGACATTCTTGTTCCTGTAGTGGTGCTATAGTTAATTCATTACCTGCTCTACCACACCTTTTCATGCTTTCTGAACCCACTAACTTCTTGACAGTCTTTTTGCTATTAAAAAAATATGTATAGATAATATTTTCAAGGCAAGTTCAGTTTAGGTTGTCTTTCAAATCTGAGTTTCAGATTGATAAGTAACTCAGTTATTGTTGCAAATACAGTGATATGCTGTTAAGCAAGTATAGTTTTTAATATGACTTGTAGGTGTTTAAGACGCTTTTGAAAAAGCATCAGTTAACATGTACTAACAATAAAAAAAATATACATTTTTTATTTTTTTGCTGCTTATTTCTTAATTTATTTAAAAGAAAAAAGGAATGAAGGAACTAGACATGTTCACATATATTAAATACTAAGTACTAATTTTTACAATACATGATTCTTTAAAAGGGCATTTATTGTTTACTAAGTTGATAAGATAACCTTAACGGCAGAGTTTTTGCACTTTTTATAAAAACTATGCTAACCATGTTTGCATTCCTTAGCTGTGCCCCTTTGTGTTGTTGTACTATATTATAACTGTGTTTGTTTAATTTTAAAGTTCATACTATTCATAAAAGCTCATTATATTACAATATTGTACAATGCCTTGCAAAACTATTAACACATCTCTTTTTTATTACATTTTACCAGCCAACAATCACATACCTAATGTATAATGTCTGATTGGAATTTAATTGAATGGAAATCATTCTGAGATGTAATTAAAATGTAAGAATTAAAAAGTGCATTAGTGTTCAGCTCTTTATAGTATTCAGCCCTAAAGGGTCCATTTCAGCTAGTTACTAAATAGCCCCTCTGTGTCTAATTTAGTTATAGTATAAATACAACTGTTCTGTGAAGGCCTCAGGGTTTATTAGAGAACATAGTGGGACAAAGAGTATCATGAACACCAAAATACATAGGAGCAGGAGTAAATAAACTAATTAGGGTATAATCCAACAAGCAATCTAAGGGAAGAAACCAAACATTTGGAAGAAGATGCTGTATTCATCAGTAAAATATTACAGTGCTTCATGGTATCGCATTGTTCTGCTTTATCAAAGCAAAAAGGCTGCGAAGAGTTGGGAAGAATGGATGGAACTAAATACTTAACAATTGTTTAGCATTAATGTGTATTAAAACCCTAGAGAAATGTTGCATAAACAATTTGTGAAACTACTTCAGAACTGATGATCAGAGAGACTCTCCATTTGGCCTAACTGGGATTGAGCTGATGAAGAAGAATGAACAAATGATTTTATGACTGGATGTGACAGCCTCATAGAGATTTAATATAACTTGAAAAATATAAAGCTGCATCTGTACTGAAAACATGTTGACTTAAAGAAGCTTAATACATGTGTAAGCCATGTTTTTATTTTATTTTTAATTTTTTCATAAGTGGATTTTTTTTTTGTGAAAAAAGAAACTGAAAAATATGTATTCATACTTGTGTACTGCAGAATTATGCATTGCTCTGTGTTGATCTATCAGAAGGGAAACAATCCTGTAAGTATGAATGCCTTTGTACCAAACTCCAAACTAATTACCTTAAACATTTTCAGTGTAAAATCTATTTGTTGGTACAATTGTGTGAGGATAATAGAGAATTTAAGGACTTAATTAGTAAGCATACCTGGCTTATAAGACATTCCAGGTGGAAAGAGAAAGCCTTGCTGGGCGGCAGCTGCTGCTGCTAGAGTGCGCTGGTCGTGTGGAAAGATGGGGATCATGAGCGGAGGCATGTGACCCTGGACCTGCTGAACAGATAGGGAGCAAAGATCAGAGAGGCACCCTCGCGCAAGCATGGCACACAGAAATATGGAGCACACTGAGAGGGAGGCTAGATCACAGCTCTTCCTAACGTGTGCTGACAAGGGGCTCCATGGCAGTGGGGATGCTCTTGCATTTGCACAATACCTGGCCTAGCTATGCCTGTTCTTAATCCAGGCCACAATTTCACCTTGCAACATCAAAGGACCTGAAAGTCACATTGTTAGAGGGAAGTGGAATGAAAAACAGAGGGCAAAAAAAGTACTGTAGACTTTCGTGAGTCATCACAAAACATATCTCAATTATTAAGAGGATTATTATGCCACTGCAGAGAAATAACTCTACCAGCATAAATGCACTATTATTTCAGTTAAACCATATCAAGAACATTGGATTCATCTTGGGTCAGTGTACTAAAAATTCCCCCTAACATTTACAAACTGGTGCATTTGGTAATAGGCTCAAACCTTTGCTACTATATTCCTGTTAGTGTTAGAAAAACCACTTCACTAAATGCTCTTAACATTTTCACCTTGGTTTGTAAGTGCTGTTGGATTTTGTGGCTTTTTAAATAGTAGCTACACTGCTATGTAATAAAAACATAAACCTTGTTAAAATCAAGTCTGTTTTATTTGAAATTATTCTTACATAAGCCAATAATAATATTTTTGTATCATTTTCTAATTTGGGAATATTTATTTATCTTACTTTTCTAATTCTTGTAATTTTGTAATTCTGATTTTTATAGTCTTAAACAAAAGCTTTTATTGTGCAACACTTTGAACTGATCAGTCCTGTTGCAAGAAAATCTCCTTGAAATATATCAACACAAAACGTCCTAATTTGGCTGTCAAGGATAGTTTAGTAGCTCATGTTCCCTAAGTGGTCTGTGTGGCCAACATGTTGTGAGTCAAATTTTTCTGTCATTTTCAGCTTCCTCAAGCATTGTGACAGGAAGCAGCCTGACTACTTCGACTTGTGAGGGTTAATCGAGCAACGAGCCAGATCACCTCGGGGGAACCAGCCTGGGAAATAGGTTAATAAAGGTCATCTCCCAAAATAAACACTGTACAGAATGTTTCCCCATTCATCCCCCTTAAAATCAACTCGTAATAAAACTAGTCTGGGTGCAATTACTACTGCTGCATTCGGGCATGAAATCAACCTGTCCCACGTTCTGGCTAAGGTCTACTATGTACTCCACTTTTCCAGCCTGTGCCACTCCTCCCCCATGTGGGCTCTTTCTTGCAAGAATACTTGCACCCACTTTATCTTGCAGCTAGCAAGCCAAACCCCCTAAAGACAACTTTATTGATTTGTCAAGAGGTGCAAAGCAAGACTGAAAACTAAATAAACATAGACGTTTTATGTCTACTGAGCTTTTACAGAAGTGCAAGTGCAGAAGTTGCAAGAAACAAGTATTTTAAAAGGGTATGTAACACTGCCAAAACTCATTCTACAAATCATGCAGCTGACAAAGAAAAAATGCCATACAGAGACAGTGAAAAATATCCTTCAAAAAGTAGGACAAAAAAAAACTTTACTGGAATTAGTGCCCCAGGTTTCCAAACTGGGTGATCAAGAGATGGAGATTGGCCTTGCATGTTTGGAACATAAGGAAAAAAACAATAATTAATGTCAAAACAGACAGGGCAGGACAGAAGGGATTTTTGAGTGGGGGGTGGACTTTGAAGAAAACAGCTCTGCTCTGTATGTATGTTTGAACAGTTTAAACAGACTGTATAACGGGTATATGGCGGTAAATACACTAGTTAAAGGGTAGAAAAATGCTCCCTGGTTTATATACATTCAGTTTTTGCTAAAAAAAAATTTAAAAGTAATATTATAGCCCAAAGATGTAGAAAAAAAATCCCAAATTCAATATATAGATATATTTTACAAACTAAACTAAATTCATTTGAAGTGACTTTGTTTTTAATAGTTTAACATTAAAAACATTCTTTTAGAGTTCCTTTTTACACAAAATTACCTAAGAAAACAATAATGATAACATTAAATATACACCGCCATTATTACAGTTACATAAAAGGTCAAATGTGACCAGATAAATAAGCATAAATAACCTGTGCAAAAAGCCATAATGCTGTAGACTGAGTGATTCCCACTCAAAGCATCGGATGCATGGAGAGATTTTTCTCTAGCAACACTAACTGATAAACTTTAAATGATTCGATTCCTTCCAGGATATCAGCTTTTATTACTGCTATAATTTTTAAAATATGGATGGAAATGTGCAACATTCACTTAGGCATAGACAGAGAGGAAATGCTCACTGAAGAGGAAATAAATACAATGAGTGTAAATGCCTGTGATTTGCTGTAATGAGCTCTGGGCATTAAAGTTTAATTTAGAGCCACTAATGTCAGAAAAAAAGGCAGGCTTAGGATTTTTGAGGAGCTTCAGGGTGTCAACAAATACAGAAGGTTACTTGAATTGTCAATGAAAAACTGTCCGAATATATTCTAATATTTTTATGAAACCATTCTTATGTTGTGCTGAGAGTAAAAGTAGGAGAAGACAATATTTTGAAACACAGAAGAAGCAGCAAAGAGTATATATGTGTGACCTCCTCTCATTTTTCTGGGTTTTTTTGTTGTTGTTTTTTGCAAACCATACCCTCCTTCTCCTTTAAGAGTTACCCTCAAGTTCATCTTCATGTGGGCTGAATGCCCAGGACATTTCTATTGCCAAGATGATCTTGAAGAGTTGGAGAGTGAAGTGGAGCAGATGTGAGGGGGGGCAGTGGGTGTGCACTTGGGCAGCGTCCTGCCTTCTCCTCATAAAATACAGGAGCATTGTTGTGCTGGCACTGCTCTTCTTTTGTCTTAGCACTGCTAAGCACTGGATAATGTCATTTCACACCATCTGCCCCCAGGCTTCATTAAAGATACATGAATGGGCTATCTTATGAGGAACAGGTGCTATTGTTTGTCCCTCAAGACCCGGCACTAAGGATCTGACTCGGAATACTTGAAGAGGAGCATCTGTAGTGATCAGTCAGACAGACTTGGCTGAGGCCCCCATCTCCGCCAGAACGCTCTCCAACAGAGGTTTCCGGGGGAACTCAGCCGCCTTCCTACATGTATCATCAATTCAGATGACCTGATGAAGTCTGTAGCAGGCCAGCATGCAATCTGTTTGCCTCTCGAGGCGATGCTGCTTTTTGATAAATAGATTCAGCTTAGCCATCCAGTGTAAGTGGGATACTATACAGAACTCAAAAAAGGAGAGGTGTTTTTTAAGAAAAAAAATACACGTTTTCTGTATTTCTGTTTTAAGTACATTTCACTTTCTGGTAGTTTGAAGACTACCATTTGAACCAACGAGGTAGCATTCACTACAATAGTTAAAAAAATTAAAATGTCTTACTAGCCCATTTTCCTGCTGCTTCCATTCTTATTTGATTAAACTATGCAACAAGAAAATGCTAAATTCTCAACTTTATAACTGAATAATGCCTTCTTGCAAAATGAAATAATTAAAAAACATACACACCTGTTAGGTGTGACAAACTCAATTCGTCTGCTGCATGGAGGAACTAAGTCAATTACATTGCTAAGGTTGGATTTTGACAAATTCATCCACATAAAATCACCTGACCATAGGTTTCAAATGAGGAACACACAATGGTTTGTGTAAATAAAAAACTGCATGTGCAATTAGTGGGCTCGTTATTGGTGATCTACAGTGAAAAGATTGCATTTGCAATGGATAACAGGTGCAGAGGTGGTTTAGACTGCCCTATCTAAACTTCTGGATTATGACCCCGATAGTGTACACATTGAGATGTTTAAAAATCAGTCTTTAATGAATTACCCTCAATATGTCTTGATCTGCTATGATAACTCACCTTAATTACTTAATTAGCCTTTCACCTGCTTAACTCTATCCAGCTTCTAATTATCACTCATCTCATCCACCTGCCGGTTTCCCTTATATTGGGCTCAGTTACAGCTATCAGGGCCAGATCATTGTTTTCCTATTTATTTGTTCCCTGTTTGCCTTCAGTTAGTGTCCTGTCAGTTTTAGTTACTTCCAAGGTTCCAAAGTTCCAAGTTTCCAAATGTTTCTAGTAGGAGATTATTTTTCATCCCATGGCTTCAGGCCATTTTAATCCTTAACCAGTGGCGAGAGCCTTTCAGCGTTTCCCAAGTGATTCTGTTTTCCTGATTCTGTTCCCTCTCATCTTCTGGCCCTGTCTGTTCCTGCCTGATCTGTTTGCCTGAACCATGGTTAGACCCCTCCTGGATTCTGCCTCCCAGGTGCGTTTCTGTCTGAGCTGGATGCTCTACGCATGGGACTCTGATGGATTCCTGGAACCCGGATCTGTCCATTCCTAAGTGAATCGGAACCCCTGACTGGACTGCGGACTCCTGAATTCCAGTACCACTCCAAGCTGATCTGAATCACTGTCCTGGATCGGAGTCATGCTTGCTTATTGGGGTTGCTGCATTGGGGATGCTCTGTATGGCTCAGGGCCGTTTCTCATTGGCAGCGCATCCATTGATCTTGCCTATCATTGAGAGGATGGACTGAACTGTTAAACCAGGTAAGTGACTCCCTCTAATAATCATCTCTTGTTCAGATGATCATGGTCACTTACGTGTGTTTCTCCCTAAACCAGAGTGTCAGTGATTGGGCGGTGCCCCGCCCCCCCTTCCTGCAGCATCCGCAAGCCACAGATCCACAGCAGGGTGCTTTTGTTATGTTTGTCTTAATAAACGTTTTCAACTTTCCTACTGACTGTCTCTCCTTGAATACTGGGTCCATCTATCCCATTCATGACACAGTATGTTTTGCAACACCAAGGTTAAAAAGGTTTTGGGAGGCAATTTTGCCCAAACAAATGCTAACACACTCCTTTTACAATACCTTTTTAAAGACAAACTTTTTTTTGAATTAATGCGTTTGATAGTACTACCGAAATGTTTATTTTTCATAAGTTATTTATCATGCTCTATTAGAAATAATGATTTTAGTATTATCACTAATAAGTACGGAATTCAGAATTCTGACTTTAATCTCACCATTTTTCTCAGAATTCTGACTGTTTTCCCATATTAAACTGAAATAAAATGTATAAATCAGTTAACTTTTTTATCAGTGGCCCTAATCCTTTTTCCATAAATAAGCTTTTTAAAAACCAAATTTAAAATATGGACAGCACATAACACACATGAGGTGATATATTAAACGTCCTTTCCATACAACATCCAAGTAAATCATGAATCTGGGCGGTAAAGAAAGGCTACTGTTAGTGTAAATCAAGATTTAGTGTTCACCTGGGATTTTGTCAACACCTATACAATTTGCTGTCTGTTACAGCCTCTAGAAAGAACACAGGAGGCCCTCTCTTCTAAATCATTTTACAATCATATGCACTGGACCCCTCTGAACTTTATCCACTGTAGGATATTAATATCAATGTAAAAACTACTGTGTGAATTTCTGTTTCTACTATCAACACCATCTAGTATCATCCAAACACACCGTTATCAGGTTAGTTTTTAGTTAAAGTAGAAGTAGGATCCAGGGTTCTTTAATGATTAGGAGTACTTGACCCCCCCTCCCAACAGATCTGTGTGATTTGCATCTATCCTTGCTGAGGAAAATTGTTAAAAGTTCAGTTTCTTAATGAAAAAAGTTCAATAATATGACTGAAATTAACTCCAAATCCTTTTTTAAGACAGATTTCCCTCATTGACAGTATTGGAATTTTATTGAAATCTAATTTAAATGAAAATTATTTCAACACTAAAGGTTGTTAGATCCCTTGTTATATTTCTTTTTCACATTTTCAGCAGCAGGAGTAATGGGATTTCACCTAGGGAGCGTAGACTCCAGCTGTAGTGTAAGAGCTGATGGTTCACACCCTTGCCCCACCCCCTCCCTTACCCTTTCCCTCAGTTTGCCCCCACAGAGCTGTACGCCAACCGAAGGTGAGAAATTACCTTTTGTGATCAATTTAAAGCAAAAATGATCTTGAGCTCCATGGCAAGTCTGGCTACACCCCATCGCTCGCTCACACACCAGAACTGACACAAAACAGCAGGATATGTTTAACATTTGCCACTGTGTATACAGCCCACTGAGTGTACACTGTACAGAAAACCTTAACAGGAAAAAAAAACTCTCAGTGGAAGCATTTCTGCTGAATAGCCTGCTTAAGGATTTTTTTCTAACCAATAAAACAATCAGCAGTTCTTTTAGCATCTATTGCAATTTTGCAACTGCTTGTTCATTGCAGTATGCTGAATACTTTGGTCGCACAGCAGACTATACATCAGATTTGTCTGTAACTAATGTTAAGCAGACAAATAGATTAATTGATCTGTAGTGAACTTTGATGCTTCAGATTCCTGGTTCTGAAAAATGGTCTTCATATTACCAACCACTCAAGTGAAGAACATTACCTGCTTGTCTGCTCTGGAAATTAGAACGGGGAGGGAAAATGCTCTGGAAAGTCTCAGGTCACCAACAAAGGGTCCTTGTCTCGATGAAGTTTTAGACTTTTTATCATCCAAAAAAAAAAAAAAAAGAAGATATAAGAAAACCTTGTATGGAAGCATTTAAAAGCCAAATATTACCCACTACTGAAAATGACGTAGATATTTCTAGTAAAATGTTGGGGTTGAGTATAGACACCTATATTAAAAGTAGGCACTGTTTTACTTTGGCTGCGGTCTAACAGCAGATTACCTGTTTGAGCTAAGTGCTGTTTGCAAAGAAATCCAAAACATTTAAACACTCCAGAGAAGTAAGCCTACATAAAGGCTTCTGCCACTGGCACTCTAATGCTTTCTACAGCACAATAACCCACTTTGGACAACCACTAGTCCAATATGTTTACTTTTTGTTCACGGAGGGCTGAAGTCGGGGTTGTGCCACTTTTTGACACATTCAACACAACCCTAAAAACAAGTCCCGAATAAAATAGCCATCTAATGTGTGCATGGTGCTCTTCATCTCACTTTTAGACTTGATTATCTTCATGTACTTTTGTTTATTTTTGTGTCTTCTACATAAGTCTTAGGTCTGTTTGTCTTGCAGCGTTAGAGGGAACTTTCTCTAAAAAATATTGGAAAATGAAATATGCAGTCATAATCATAAATTAAAACATGTGTTCCAATGCATTTTGGTTGTCAGATTAAAAGTAATTTAAGAGTTATTTAATGAATTAATATTTCAATAATATTTATATATTTTTTATGATGTTTTTAAAAAACAGAGATTTTTGTTGTTTTGGTTTTTGAAGAGAACAAAGTTTTCTTTTTCCAAAACTCTTTGGAGAAAAAAATTACAACACAACAGAATTTATAGCAACACAAACACAGAATATCAAAGGCAAAATATTCTGTCTCACTTGACATTAACCAAAAAGATGGGAAACAGTGGTCTGGGTTATTGTCTGGTAGATTAAATACTGGGTCTATGTGCAGTAATGGGGATAAGTGAACTCCCACACAGCCTTTCTATAGTGGCCTAAGTTAGGTTGTAAAGAACATTAGACATGGAACAGTCAGATAAGCTGGTATTTTAGTGTGATTTCAACAGCGTTCCAAAGTATTTAGAAATTGGAGGAAAATCTTTATTATCATTTAATTAAGGAGACCAAAATGCAAGATCAACACCAATTCACCTAATGTGATTGTAAACACGATGGTTGGGTTTCCCCTTTGTTGCTTCTTTTTTCTCAAACTAAGGCTCTGTCTCCATTATTGCCTCCCAGCTGCTGGGGCTAGACAACACAACAGAGCCCCTTCTGTTGTTCGCCAGAAAAACGGCTGTTAGGAGGGGCGACTTTATTAGACAGACAAATTAGCTCAGACTTTCAAACATGCTCAGATATCACCACATGACCAACATTAATTCAGAGAAAACACTGAATTTGAGTAAGGTCAAATAAGCACATACTTATAATACAGATAAAAATGTGTATTTGCCGAAAAGAGTCAAAGACAAAAAACAAAAATATTTTTCTCCTACAAACTGAGCAGAACAAAATAGCTCATTATGTTCTGTTGGAGAATGCTGGGACTCTACCCTTTCCCGAAAAACAAAAACCTCCTTTTTTTGCATTAACCATAGGCTGAATGCTTTCCTTTGCCACCCCTGCCCTAAGAAAACACGCGTCTGTTTCTCGCTGCCCGTACACAGTCAAGCCTATTAATGCACCTCCTTCACTCCCTGCGAGTGTGCCCACTGCAGAGGATGATGACCCAGTGCAAAGACAAAACAGTTTGCACAACGTTAGCTGAGAAAACACAGTTATTGCAGTGGGGGAGAGGAAACCAAATCAACAACACAGTAGAGGATGTGTTCTCCCTCTCCTGATATTTTCCCCTGTGAGCATTGCAATACAACGGGGCACTAAGTGTAACAGCTTTTTCTCTTTCCACTGTGGGTATGAGAAGCTCTAAACAGGTGCAGCCCTGTAAAACTCAGGGTAATCTGTGTAGATTTTTCCAAATAATCTGGTGTCTTGCGTTTTAAAATGTAAAAGCTGATAGAGAGCTAAACATTTGAAGGGTGAATTAATTTACCTCAGAGCTGCTGTAGACACCTTTCAGGTGACATATTTTAAAAAGACCCTCAGGTGGCGTTTTGCATAATATAGCATTTATTTGGTGCCTCCTGTATGGAGCTTTTTAATTACAGCTGCTTAAACTGCTGAGGTGTCAATCTACAGCACCAAATGACACAATACATAGCTTTATTGTGTAATTTACAGCAGCAAACAATGTTTGTCCTGCTTTGTGTGCAAACAACAAGTAGCCAACTATAAACTTGTAGTTTTGCATTAGACTAAGGCTTGGTGTTTCTTAGACAATTGGTGCGGGCCCACTGAAATATTATGTGTTTAGAGAAGGCTGCCAGTATAAATTGGCATTAACATAGTTTTGATGTGGCTTGTTGGTCATATTTAAGGGGTCCTGCCATGTGTTATGTCTATAAGACACCAAAAACTATACGATCATGTTTAAATAAAGCAATATAGGCCAATTCTTTGACCTGATAGTGTCTACTTAGTCCTTTTTTAAGCCTTAAAATAATTTATCACAAGCACAATTAGCAGACGTAAATGTAAGCTGTACATAGTTGCCATCTGCTGACAGTAGGTAAACCTGCATCTGTCAACTTAGGAGGCCTGGCAGCTTTAGCTTTCACTTCAATGACCTAAAATTTCATATTGTATTTACCAAAAAATATCAAATAAAATATGTGTAAAACTCATAAATTACATTTAACATATCAAAAAGGGTGCCTTAATTTAATTGGAAAGCCTTTGTATTCAGCCACAGAGAGGTACTGGTGTAGAAATGTTTTAAGTCATGGTAACTTTAAAGTTATCTTATGAAATTAACTTTTAAGCAGATATTGAAAAATACTTTTCACTAAGCCAATCTTCTGTATTTTCGTTTTATTTATTACAATTTTTCTAATGTAGTATTCTAATTAGGAAGGTAAAAAACATAATCAAACCTAAATATTGCCATAAAACAGTGTCTAAGTAAAAGATTGGAGTTTTGGGACCAATAACCCACTGAGGTTTTGCAGTACATATCATGCATCAGACTTATACAAATAGATTTATTAATTTTTTTATCAATATGGTTTCATCAACTGTTAAACTTGTGCTGTTTTATTTCATATCCAAAGCACAAAAACACAATAGCTAGATAATCCTGTTCTATGAAGAAATTACATAGTTGGAAGGAGATAGAAAGCGTCAATGCTCCATTCAATTTCACCTTTGAAGCCCAATTTTCATCATGACCATTGTCTCACTAATAACCCAGGTCAAACTGAGCTTAAGGTATGGAACTGTTCACCGTATATCCTCCTATTCTTACAAGATTCATAGTTTTGAAAACTCATCTATTTTCTGAGGAAGTGAAACAGCCCAAGATAATTTTATGCTATAAATTAATTATATTTAGTAACTTTCAAACTACTCTGTGATGTCACTACTATGGCTTACATTTGAACTCTAACCACTTTTTGTGCACCATTAAATGTAAAGATGTGTTGGACTCATTTATGTGGAAATTATGTTTTTATCATTTTAAAATCACTGTTTCTTCAGCTTCCTGTATCCATTTAATGGCGTTCATTAAGGACTTGTTTGTTGCCAAGTGTCAATACATCAATCAACACAGACAAATGTTTCAGGCAACAGTTTTCTTTGTTATCTTTTTCTTCCTCAGCTTACAGACTTCTTAAATGGTGGATGAACATGAGGAACTGAGTCTCCCTGGTAGAGAGCCAGGGCTATCTTAGCAGACTTTAATTCCTCAACATAATCATAGTAGGATGCTAACACAGTCCTCATCACCAAACACAAGAATAGGAACTGGAAAAAGAATCGTGGGACTGCTTACACAACAGTACACATGTTCTCATAGTGAATATACACATTGTCATTTTCCTACTTATAATTCCCACTCTAACCGTTCTAATTGGAGGCATTCTCTTCAACATTGTTCTTCATGGAGTTTTGTTGTTGTTTTTTTGTCACTCCACAGAAGCCACCCATAGAGATAATAGGTTTAACCAAGAATAAATCCAAAGTATTTTGTAGAATACATAAATTAGAGCTGTTATTTCTATTGTTTGTACCCAAAAGATCCACGTCCATTTTGACCCATCTGGTTGATTTAAAACATTTTCTATAGCTGTGCAGCTAAGGCACTATATATCTTTTAAATAATAATTAAACAGAACAAGAAAATGAAATGACTGGATTATAGAGAATATTTTTTTTTTCATTAGAACTATAAAAAGTTTTTTCAAATGCTTTGTATTAAATTTAGAATACTGAATAGATGACTTAACAATGTGGCAGTTTTGTTCCGGTTAAGCAGCTCATTAAGTAAGCCTAAACGCTTGAATCAAGAAACTTCGTTATCACCCTTTGTTTTATGGCTCGGGATAAGGCAAAAACATGACTTAGACACGTAAAAATCTTTCTTATAATGCTAAAAAGAGAGTTGGGTTTTAAAATGTATTGTGGATGACGCATAATGAAAGCTTTTCTGTGCATTTAATGAAACACAGCCGTCTTTTTACATTGAAAATAAAAAAAAGCAACATAAAACTCAAGTCAAGTCAAATCTAATAATGAAGCACATTTGAAATAACAGGCTATAAACAAAGTGTTGAACAATAAAAGAAAAGGCAGAAATTAAAGGGAGATTAAACAAATTAATCCCAAAACAGAAGACAACAAAATATAGGACACAATGCAATAAAATACTGAAAACAAAAAACACATCTTTAAAGATAGAGGAATAGATATGTGTTTTCAGAAGATATCTAAAAAAAAAAAGAAATAGAAACGAGAGCATAAGGCTGAAGGAAATCAAATAATTATAAGGGAGCAATGCAACTGAGACATTTATAGGTAAACATGAGAATGTATTAATTCTCCATTTGACCCATATGGAGCCAATGAAGGAAGGACAAAACCCAAGAATCATACCATACTGCTTAAGGTATACCGCAAGAGTGACAAAATTTAGACAAAGAGAGCTGACACCAGCAATAACTCTGATCACAATAACACAAGTTTTATCATCACTGAAACTCCACACACCTACCATCATAGTTTTCAATAATCATAAAAATGTTTCTATGACATTTAAGGACTGTAATTTATTTATACATTATAACAATATGTGTTATATAGATCCAAACATGAGGAAATGATCCAGATCTTGTTGAAGACGTAGGCTACTGTTGTTTTTGTAGTATGTGTGTTGTGTTTTGATCAGTCCTATTTTGAAAAATACACATGAACAAAGGTGAATGATGTAGGGCATTATTTCACTATTCCGTTTTATCTTTCAATGCCACTGGAAGTGAAGGACAGAAAAAAGATGGTGTGAATAAGGTATAATATTAAGGTATTACCACCAGTCAGAGTTGCATAAATAATATCTTAATAGAAATGTGTGATTAATTTTTTAAATAAATGCCTGGTTAAACTTATATTGTGTTAGGTTTGCATCTAAAAATCTAAATGTTTTTTCCATTTCATGAATTGTTTGAGCATGTTAGTGTAATTAATTTTCCTCTTTTATATCTTGAAACCTTATGCACCCCCACTGTCTCGCTACACCATTAAAGACATGTGAGAAAGCTAGGAGACTTTGAAGTATGCTCTGGACAACAATATAGTGGCCTTTTTCTCCTTTAATCTCATGTTTCCCCTTTTAAACTGCAGAGATAGACACATGCTGTGTTTATGTATCCTTGTGGACACAAGGTTAAAGGTAGGATGTACAGGCACAGATAATGAGTGTAGACACGCAGTGGGGTTAGAGTCTCAAGGCCAGCCCATGGGTAGGAAGAGAACAAGGGGTCAAAGGGAAATAAACAGAGGCAGAACCAACACATTATCATAAAAGGTTTTGAAAACAAGCACAACCTTATTGACAATAGCATCCTTAGATTTTGTTTTTTTTAATCTTTAAGATCTTATCCAGCTGTCTTCTCAGAGTTGCAACAGAAATGCCAAAGTCAATGACAAGTAACAATGTCATGATAGTGTGGGTTTTTTTGCACAGTATTTAATGATGTTTCACATTTAAATTAAATGTTGTGGATTAAAAGTGTTCCTCTGTTTCATCTGGGGAGCTCTACTTTCTCCTGTCTGTTTATGAAGATAAAGTTCACCCTGACCTTTCAGCCCATATTTATTCTCTTGATGTGTGTAATAGAGTCCATTACCCATTGCTAGGCACAGCAAAACAGTAAGCTCTCTGGATGTATATGACTATTTGCATGCATCTACATAACAGCAGCAAAAATTGCAGGTCAGCATACTTCACAGATGTTTCAAATAGATTTGGCATTTCTTAGTCTGAGCATGAAAAGTGGAAAAAAAATTAATATTTCTTAAATAAAAAGAAAAAACTAAAACAAAGATGTGTTAGCAAAAATAAGTTATTGATTAATATATTTGTTAGAGATGTGGAATGTATCATAAAAAAAAAATCCAGAATGGTGTTTCAAATGTCTGACCAAAGCAGTTGATCAGATCCTTGGATTGAATTAATGAAGTAAAAAAAAATGTTTCTGACAGGGTAGCACACAAAGCCTTGAGCTTTAATTTTTGATAAGCTCCTAACACTTCAATCTGCTATCTTAAAACAAGTGACATTGTAATCCTGTGGGACAAAGACTAAATCTCTCTCCCCTTCTTTTTAAGGCATGATTAGAAAGGATTAAAAAAATGGCTATTCAAGAAGGAAACTTAATTGAATTCTATACTGGCTTGATTCAAACACTTCTGAGAGATTTGGCCTTGAAAAGTGCAAACATAGAGCCCACTACAGTGTCTAGTTAGAATCTCCATGGTTTAATTGGGTGACCTAAACAAGACCCTCTCCATTGGCATTTTACCTTAAGCTAAACACAAATTATTTAATGGCAGTAGGGTTACCAATACATTTGAGTGTTTTTAATGCTAGAAGCAGAATAACCAAATTTTTCAACCCTGTGAATCACACTGCAGGGTAAATGCATGTATATAGAACTAATTAAGCTAAGCTGAGATGTATTAAAATAACCAAGAAGTTTTTTTCAAAAGGTATATATATTGAAAACAGAACTGCAAATAAATACTTTCCTTAATACCTCATCATGACAAAAAAAAAAAAAATGCATGGTTTGGTGGAGGAAAGCACATGCTCTGGATTAAATAACTTGTTGTTACATAAACAATGTTTCACAAGGTAAAACTTGGGTGGTATGTACCCAGTACAGTCTGGGGAAGCTGGCAGATAGTGGAACAGATGGTCTGAGCACAGGATTCTATTATTTAATTGTGGATGTGTGTGTTTTAATCCTGTCAGATCCAAAGCACATTTTATCAAGGGAAAAGCTGGATATCTGGGCTCTGCTCGTAGGACTCTGCTTGTATCTCTGCTCAAGTGTTTGAAATAGATATTCAGAGGAGCATTTCAATACACTCAAACCTCTGAGCTCTTTTGATATTATGCATCAAGTGGAATTTTCAGGTGTCATTTCTTTAACTTTGTGATCAAATCAAGAGTTTCTAAAAGGGTGATTATTTTAAAGCAGTGCCCTGATGTTGAATGATTATAAGTGAAGGGCCCTCACTAATGTGAGAAGGTGTAGCCCATCACTTGTGGATACGATACTTAATTTAAGAGTTTTTCCTACTCTCTTTGGTGTTATGCTTTTTGCTAGGTTTTAGTGGAAATTAGTATTGAATCACCTTTCAAAAAACTTTTGACTGTTAAAGGTTAAGGTTACTGGACTCTCAAGAGTTTTCTAAGAGTAAATTGTTTCTCTTAAAATACTCTCCAGTCTGTTTTGCAGAAGTTTGATGGTTCTCAGAATGAAATTCCTTGGTAAAAACATGTGAGAGAAAAGAACTCCTTCAAAAATGATAAATATTTGACTGAACGAGGTGCTTGAAGTTGTTACTTTATGAGCAATTTGCTTCCAAGTTATGTTTAATGAAAGTAGAGAATAGGGAGAGTTTACTCTTAGATGAACAAGTAAGGGAGGAGGTGAATGGAGAAGGATGTGCCTGACACCAAACATACCCAACAGGATAACACTAGCTCCACAAAGGCCGCCAAGTTCACAGCCTTGACCAGTGCGAGTGACCAACCACAGATCATCCTGAGCAGTCGGAACAGATCAAGCTGCAAGCTGACTGGGTGGTCTTTTGCTGAAACTCTTCGTTAAGAGAGTACACCACATTGGGTATCAGAAAGGAAAAGCATGAAATATGCAACTTTAAATGTTTGCATCAGTTTAGGTAAACCATGAAGACACAAACAGAGCATAAAGAAAATATAAGTCTCCACAGGCCGCGTGCTGTATGGAAACATGTATTATTGCCCTTCTGGGGCTGACTAATTTCAGAGGCATTTACCAGCCTCTTTCATGTCCCCCACCTCCTGGCTCCTCTCTCTCAGCAGCACTCATTAGCCGTTGTTACTTTTACCCCCTCTTTTTTGTTCATTATGATGTGCTAATTATTCACCTCCATATTTAAAAACCCTCTTGATTACCAATAGGCAATTAACATTTGATGAGAATAATGACTGTTAGTGTGACATAAATTTTAAAAATAAATGGGAAAGAAATACAAAAATAGCACCAAAAAAAATCCCATTTAGGGTAACTTTTATGTCTGATTTTACTCACGTATGCTGTTTAATCTGAGTCACCGTGGCAACATTGGTGGGCTAATTGCCTTGAAGAGGCAGAAATGTTGCAGTAATCAGAAAGTAAGAGGCGTAAGCTGCTACGTTTTGGAGGGCCAACAGAAATGCATGCACTGACCTGGATCTGCTGCTGAAGGAGGTTGATTTTGTGCTGCTGCTGCAAAAGCTGCTGTTGTTGTCGCGCAATCTGGTTGAAAACAGAAGCAAAGGAGAAAATTTAAAAATCCCTCAAACTGAGATAAATGAAAAAAGGAACGTATAGCTTAACACTTGTGCACCCCTCTCGATAACATTAAAAGGTCAAATTTAATTTAGGCCAGCTCCCATAAAGTCAATAAAATCCCTTTCACAAATATTCACACCCCTTGGACTTTTTTTCCCCCATTTGTAACATTAAAAATGCAAAATTTATCAGATGGATCTCTGTTAATGACCAGCAGCAATAATCAAATACTGGGAAGAGGAAATGACAATCTGGATTTCAGTTCATAAGATTAAAAAAATAAAATAAAATTGCTATTATTCAGTTTTAAAATAATCCCTGAACAAAAGTCAGTGCAACTATCTGCCTTTAAAAGGAAAAAACTAATGTAGCATATTTCCTTATCTTTAAATGAAAAAAGCATGACACAAAACATGTCTCTTAAAAAAAGCTGTCATCATAAATTGACGGTTTGGTGGAGTAGTAGAGCATTAATCAGACCAGTGGCCTCATAATACAGTGTAACTCTGCAGCAGTTGCCAATATTAACAAATCAAATGAAGATATTTTGATATGAAACCAATGATTTCTGCACTTTACATACCTGATCTTTATGAAAAATAGGCAGATTAGGCAGATTTTTACTTTTTGGAATCACGTGTTTGTGAGAAATTAAAAACAAGTCACATATTTTAACTTTACATTGTAATTGTTATGCTATAGCTGGAAAAAAAAAGTTTAACTTTTTGGCCAACATTGCAAAGTGCAATGGTTGGAGAAGACCACTTCAAATCCCCCTGACCATACCCACTTTTCAATGGGAATCATTGTCCCATTCTGTAAGGTTGCATATTTTTCTCTTTCTAGGATGGACATCAGAGTTGATGGTAAGCTAGATTTAGCTAAATATAGGAAAATTTTGAAATAAAACCTGCTATAAGCTGAATTAGACTTTAGACTGGGTTTGAGGTTCCCCCTTTCACCAGGACAACAAGCCTAAACATACTGCTAGAGTTTAGGGCTTTATAATCCTAATATATTAGAGAGGCCTGGTAAAAACCCAGACCTCAAATTTAAGTTTTTGCTGCTTACATATACTCTTCATGCAATCTAACCAAGCCTATACTAGTCTGCAAAGAATAATGCAGAGACATTGCAAATACAATACAAAATCTTGACCTAAGACGGGTCAACAATCTGTTAATTTGTACATTTATTTACATCATACGTTTCAAATTTCTATTGGTAAAATGTTTGAAAAGCATTCGACATTTATCCTACACTTTACAATCATGCAAAAACATGTCTTAGTCTCTCCTGTAAAACTCATAATATATTGTGGTTCATGACAACATTTATAAAGAATCAAAGGGAACATATTTGCAAGACACAGTATTTGCTGAAATATCAGAAGGCTGATGGACAATAAAACAGGCATATTACTGGGAGGAAAAAAAGCACATTAGTATTGGAAGGCATCTCTCGTTCCAATATAAGCCATTTGGTTTTCTTCCGAATCAATGTAAAATTGCATGCGTAGAAAAGCAGAGCGTGCATTTGTATGTGAGTGGTATGAATGATTTACAGAACAGACAACCATGGTTATGATGGAGATCCCCGGTGCAGCCGAAGTGTGACCTACAGAGGTCCCTGCTGCCCCTGTGCGAAAGCGAGGCCTCGCTGCAATCTTTCTCATCTGAGTGCCCACCTCCATCTACACGCTTACTCCAGTGAGCATGACAACTGGGTTTTAAGTGTCATTTAATTTTCAATTTTATATATAATTACAAAGTGTTCTCGGTAAGATATCTGCCGTCTGCAAATGTGTCAAAATTAATTTGTGCTGGTTTCCTCACGAGTGTCAACAGTTAATTACTGCGTTGTATCTTGATGGCTTGATGACATTCTAGCTCTCAGCGGGTTCTCTGTCTACCCCTGCTCATTGTAAATATATTAATATTCCTCCTTTTTAGAATAACATCATATGCCTTATAGTATTGCTCAGTCATACTGCTGTGTCTACAAAGCTTTTGATCTTGTGGAGTTTGCAGTGAACTATCATTGATTAAAAAAGAAAATCAATACAGTTAATGTATTATTAGTGTACTGTCACCAAATGTATTTTTTCTAGGTATATGGAAAATCTCTTCATTTACTACAGGGCAGCTTGAGAGTGTGCTGAGGAAACTCTGAGTGAACTCCTTGCTGATAATTGACTCATAGCCATTAGAGTGGCTGGTGATAATAAAAGTGTCACCCGTGTGGATAGTTAGTGTCCTTATTTCTTCCTAGACATTAACACACTTCATGGCCTGTGCTAATTTGCTGATTTGTACAATATGGCTCATTGGTCAGATTTGTGCTGCAAATCTAATGCCCGGCTTGTTATAATAGGAGACATTTTATAAGATAAGGAGGACTTCCATGTTTAATATAATGTTTAATTCACACATTGCCACACATTTGTTAGCACAAGTCATAATAACAGTTTTCCTGCAACAGCACAAACGTGGGTGAGTGAGCATGACTGAAATATCGGAGGAAATATTGAGTGTAGCATCACTTAAACGTCTTATCATTCGGCATTCCAAGTTTTTATTGGCACATCTCAGGCATGAAAAACAAGATCTAAGTGACAATTTGTTACAAATGAATTTAATGAGGTTTATTACAGAGGCATGGAGGGTAATAGAATAAACAATATTGGAGGAGGAATGACAGTGTCTGTTGTAAATAACAAGGATAAAATGTTGACAGTAAACAGGCTGTTAACTCAGACGCAGACGAAAGGAGAAAGTGATTACATCCCAGAACGTGCTAAAAAGGAAGACACGACGCAGTTACCTGCTCCTGCTGCTGTCGAGCCAGCTCCATTTGCTGCCTCTGTTTCTCCATCTGTGAAGCGGCGAGCTTCTTCTGCTCATCGTGGGCAGCCAGGAGCTGCTCTCGTAGACTGATCAGCTGGGTGATCATTGTGGAGAGCTGGTGTTCCTTTTCTGCCAGACCCTCTGGAGTACCTGTACAGAGCAGGTTAAAGGGGGCAACAATTAAATGCAGGATATTTCTGATGCATTTCTGCTAAACTAATTGAGAACCTGAAAGGGAGGCCTCAACTAGAGTCAACTAAAAGAACAAAGAAACTCAGCAGCTGCTCAAGGCCTATAAACTAGCTGTAGGCCCCCAGAACCAAAATAATCCGAGAGGTGAGGTTTATAATGTGATTTTAACATATTGGTGTTACTGCTTTAAAATGAGCTTTCTAGTTGAGTATTTTTGCTCTTTATTTAGCCAACCGCTGAGTGACAAATTATGAACAAAATATTAAAATGCCTGTGATTCCAAATACTGCCTGTATATAAGGATGTAATTACCCAGTTTATAACAATTCACACAAATACAAACATGTGACAAAGGTGCATGACCAGTGCAGCTATGATAAGAGGTATTTGGATTAAATCTAGGTATACAAGCTCCTATGTGTTTGTATCACCAAAATTTCAGCTAATCTGATGAGACAGGAGACTTTTAAGCAGTATTATTCTGACAAAGGCGACTACCACTGTTTTGGATTGCAGTGGGTGAGTCAAAAAATAACACTGGAAGTGTGTTCAGGATCTAATAAGTCATGCTCAATACATCGAACAAAGATCTCATGTTTTGACTAATCATTCCTATAAAAAAAAATTTTTTTAATCAATGAAATAACTTTTTTCCATTCTGTGACTTTACTCAGTACATTTTTCTTTTTACTGAGAGAGCCACCTTTGTGAAATGAGTTGAACATTTAATAATGATATTCTATTTTTTTTTTCATGCACTTTGCTGAGTTACTGAAAGTTTGAGATGTTTACTGTATGATGGATTATATTACATCAAGAGGGCTTTTCCTATTTAAATTTACAACATGTGTGAAATAATTTATTATGAAATGCAGCAGTAGGAGTCAATTTGGTAACTCATGTCTATGATATTGGCTATAAAGACAGATATACCTAAACCTCATTGTACATTATCAGAAGTAAATTTAATAATACATTACAAACTGATCACAAATTATTTAAGTTGAGCTGCAGTTAGCAATAATAGTTGGAAGGTCCCAACTATATTCTATATTTTTTACCCATTAAATCTTGGGCTAGCTTTGGTCATCAGTTAATAACAAGGGATACATTTTTTGAAGAAAAGCTGCAGAAGGGTCCTGAGTTGTTTACGGTTAAATTTAGCAAAGCATCCATGCTGGACAAGCCAATCATCACATTGTGTCACTGTAGAGTACAAAATATTTAATACAAAGAAAAGCACACATGAAGAAACCAACTGCAGAGTATTCACTAGAAAATGTTAAGGTCACACACAGCCTGGAGTTTACGAGTTTGCTTTGGCTTGTTTTCACAGCTTTCAAAAGAAAGAGAGAAGGAATTGTTACCGGCACACAGACAAAGAGCTGCAGGGATCCGTCAAAACGGGGGTGGCACTTGTGTCAGACTTCCAGGGGTTATTAGGGAGAAGGTGTTAAGAGTCACTACTGGCCTTCAAAAGCACACAGGTTTTAGATGTGACCACAATCACACCAACAGAATGGAGTAGAGTTTAGATCACACAAACCTGTCAAAACAGCATGACTTGATCCTGTACTTTGTGGACCAAATAAAATTTAACAGTCAACTAAGAAAGCATTTAATAAATATACCAAAATTTTAAATGGATGTAAAAAAAAAGAAAAAGAAAAATCTAATTATCTTTAAATCTCTCCATTGCCTCATGGCCACTGTATTAAAAAAAGAGAAAGTGACTGAGCCACTTTCTCTGTCGCTCTCTCTCACTCGTCACCTAATCAATGCTAAGTGATCCTACTATTGACTAACACAGCCAGCATAATTGCCAGTGAGAGGCTAGACAGTAACTCACTCTCTTCGTCTTGCACTCCTGCGTGACAAGTTGATCTTGAAATAAGAGAAGAAAAAAAAAAAAAACAATAGAAAAACTGACAGAGACAAAGAGGAGGTCATAGAGTAACAAGGATAACAGCGCCAACATCCGGATAACAGTGCAGCAAAGGTCTGGCCAGGAGCCAAGAAGAAGCTGAATTCTTTCTTGGGTGTCTTCCCTTCGTCTCTGACCACATCTGTCTTGAGTTTCTCCGAGAGCTCCCGGGGGCCCTCTCCACTAGAACTATTTTAATTTGACTAAACACCTGATTTATTTTATCTCTCCGATGAGGAGAACCGTTTGTCTTAATAGGGCCTGTCAACCTCCACAACCCATTCAGGGCAATTTACTGGCAGGCTTATCTGAACCTCAGTTTGCCCCACTCTGCCTCCGCTGCCTGCTGCAACAGAAGAGAGCTGCAATTCTCCATTTATAATGAAAAAAGGGGCCTAAAAGCAGCCATTCATTCAGCTTGTGTGCTGTTTCCAAGGCCTGAATTGACTTCTTATTAACCAGACTATGCTTGTTGTGAATGGCTTATCTGTAAAAACTGATACAATCAGCAACAATTTTATTAACTTTTGACTGTATCCATGATGGGCTGCCTTTTACAAGTAAAAACAAAAAAGCATTAAGTAATATCTAATTAATTTGCTGGATATGATACTACTGGTACAAAAGGGAAGGAGGAGCATACATGAAAAGAAAATATCATCCAGAGAGAGCAGCTTGAGGTCATCAGGTCAGAATGACTAGGTTTCAAACTCATTCTTTTCGGACAATAAGGAGCTCTCTCTTGCTGCTTAGTTATACGTTTCTGAAGTGGGAAAAAGAAATAAAATGAATTAAGAAATCCAGCAATTAAGTAGCATATATACAGAACCAATTTTTTTCTTAAAATTTGCATGAGGTAATTTTGCATAAATTGAAGGGGCAGCTCTGAGAGTGGGGTGCCTCATCTTGCCCAGACACCACAAGAATGCAAACAGAGGGTTCATTGTTTTGATCTTTAGCTAAACTGTGGGAAGCCTGAAGGATCCTCTCCACTTGGCTTTTGCCTTTTTCTATTTTAAACCAAGAGGTACTTGGGATTATTTTGTATGTTGTATAGCAATGCTAAAACATTCTTATGTCTTCAAATGCATTGTTAATGTTTTGGATATATATAAAACTAAAAAACCACTGGTGAATTTCTACGGAGCTGGACTTAAAATTAATGCATATGTTGCTTTTTTGTTGACTGGTTTGTGTTAAAATCTCTTCCTTCTTGCTTTAAATAATGGATTAGCTTTAAAATGCAGATAAAACTTTTATTGGGTGGTACAGAAGAGGAGAGTCGTGGTCTCTGTCTGACCAGCCCGCTGACAAAAGAGGCTGTTTTCCTACATATTGCATGGCTTTTAACAGCAGTGGGCCTGGGGTCTGCCTGTTAACATGTCTCTTCTCATTGAGCTTCCGATGGCAGACAGACAGCTTAGAGATGCCTTGACACTATATAAACCCCAGCAACTAGGCCTGACCTAACATGCTGTGACACCCCCCTCAGTAGACGGACTGAGGACCTGTAGGATGACACCCTTAGATAGAACCCAGGAGGGAGTGGTCAAACAGCACTGGCACTTTTTATTGGGTCAGATAAAAAAATTCCTGACCTAATCCTAAGCCAGATAACTTAAGTTGTGCAGTTTCTCGCCATTTAGCATTTACCGTAGAAAACAAATTCCTTCTTTCTCTAATCTAAAAAAGTGAGACAGAAAACATCAACGAGTGACTAAATAAATGATAAGACAAAAACGAGCAGGGCCACAGTTGCTTGGGTAGGGATGGGGGTATTTGAGCCTTGGGGTCTTTGGATAAAAGGCACTTTGTAGGGGTGCGATTTGTTTTGTCCAATACCCACATCTTCCTCTCTCTCTTGGCTCCCTCCTCTCCGTTCTAATCAAGCAGTCTCTAATTTGGGTTCCAACTCCAGTACCGGAGAAAAAGAAGGAGGCTTGTTACTTTGAAGAGCCCCGGGTGAATACACAGATAAAAGATTCAGACACAAGAAAGAAGAAGAAAAGTGAGGGCGGGTGAGGGCGAAAAGGGGGAAAATCACAAGGCACCCTATTCTCTCCCCTTCCTTTGGTCAAGACAGCTGAACTATTATGACTCAATTTGAATTGAGTTTTTTATCAGCAGAAGACTGGAATTTCTTTGTCTTCCTACCATTCAGCTATTGTGGAGGATCCATATGCTGAGCCACCGTCGTAAGTAAATTAGGATGTTTCCTAAAGCTATATCCAAACTCTGAAACATAGCTTAAATGCCAGTGCTTTCACTTTCACTTTCTGCCAAAGATTTGTGAATGTACACCTCTGCAATCAATAAAATTGTCAGAGCTCTAAATAAATGCAGGTGTGCGTGAACTTCGCAGTCGTATAACCCTTTGTTCACACATTTGCAGCAAATCCAAAGGGCTCTATTCATTTAATGCAAGTTGCTTCTCTTGTCACCTATATCCACTCGATCAATGATTTCATCTTCAAATAAAGTACTTAACATTGCTGAATATATCCTCATCTGGTTTTTCCCTCTTCTTTGAAGGATGTACATTAAAAAAAAGTTTTATATGCCTTTTAACTCATGCAGCATTGCTACAAGGCCATATGTGTTTCCAGTAACACGGTGTTAACATGCCTCTGTGTCCTACAACCAAGACAATATGAGCAGCAGCTGTTTTACCTGGCTTGCTGCCACTGTTATGATACAAAGGCTGTTAATCTTGCTAATAAAATCTCATTAACAAACAGAAGTGGTGACTAGCAGGCCCTCTCAGTCACTATGCCTGCCTGCTGCACCATCACAGATCATTTTATTAAGTACCTTTAGAGCAGCTTGAAGTTCAGTTGCCTGAAGTTTAAAGCAGCATTAGAAATGGGAAGAAGGGAGATATGGGGGATTTCAACCCAGTCAGAGTAATTCTGAAATTACTGATCCACTAAGATTTTCATGCACAAACAACTTTTTGGTTTTTGTGATACAAAATGATACATGACAGATAAAGTACCCATATAACTACAGTTGGGTATAAAATTGTCAAAATGTCAAAAGTAAAGACAAGTGCAAACAAATGTAAAATTCTGTCTCTCAAACTCACAACATAATGAATGTTAAAGCAGGTTGATAACAGTAGCAAATGGCTGCCCTAGGTGCCACTTCTGTCAGTTCAGAACAGGAAACCAAACTAGAATTTTTACAATCTCAAAAAACTAGGCGGTAACAGCTTGAAAAATACTTTTTCCATCAAGATTTGATTTAGCTTAATTCAGACAGTAGAGTCAGTATATGGCAAAAAAATAAAAGCATGAATAGAGTACATCCTTAATTGTATCAACTGTCTAGGTCAATGGTGAGTGGTGTAACTTTTCCCCCCAGGGATATTATCAGGACAAACAAATGCTATGTTCACACTGTAGGGGTTAATGCTCAATTCAGATTTTTTTGTGAAATGAAATTCTTTTGTGTGACTGTTCACATTTCCAATTATATGTGACCTGTATGTGTTCTGCAGTGTGAACTGCATCCACACGCATTATCGTCCGCCATGGTTGTTGTTTTTGTTACTTCTGTGTAGTTAGATGCAGAATAGTGATCTTTGTTAAATATTGATGACACATTCAATACAGCCAGGTCGCATTCATCCGACCTGGCTGTTCATACACAGGTTGTATTTTAAAAGATCAGATTCGTATTGGCTTCAGGACCACATAGCCAAGTGGCCTGGGTCCCATTGGAAAAAAATCAGATCTGATCTGTGTTCTTCAGACCACCATGAAAAGATCAGATACAGGCTGCCTATGGGCAAAACAATTGGATTTGGGTCACTTCAGGTTGCTGTGTGAACATGGCCTAAGTAACACCAAGTCTATCTAAGTAGTGTTTTTGGCTATGTCCGTGGATTTATGGCTAAGGTGTAGACCTACCCAAATGCTGATGCTAAAATTATCTTAACCTGGTTTCTTGAATATAGCAATTGATTGCAGTCTATTGGCCATTTACTGTATTTCAATAGAATAAATCACATTTTAGATGTTAATATAATTTTCTGTTTTCAACTGGTGCTTAATGTTACTTATAAATGGACTGAAAAAGTTATGCAAAACCTTGTTAAATATACATATGTCATAAACAGGTGCAGATCCTGATTATTTGTTTGTTGGAGGCATGCTTTAATGTGAGTGTTGCAAATCTTTCACTGATCTGGTCAGAAATACCACTTAAAGTGATATTAATCTGAATATTTACCGGCTCATTGCTGCTTTAGTGTGTTACCTGTTCGTCCCCAGTTGTTGAAAATAATTTTTTCAGATTGGTACTTTGGATTGGTTATTAATAAGCTGGCACTTCTGCTGGTCGTGCTGAATGCTGATGGAGACTAACATTTTGATGATAGAGGAAGCTTTGCTCTACAGTATAATTATGCTAATGTAATAGCTCCAGCACTTAGCTGTCTATCCATGACACTGGACCAGGTACTTCATCAAAGACAAGATACAGGCTTGACCTAAGCACATTACTCCACGGGGATGAAATGACCCTAATATTCATATAAAAAAAAAAAAAAAAAACTCAACACAGAAACTTTCTGCTCTTTTAACTATATGGCATTCATCTTTACATGACTCTTCAACATACAAATGCATACAAAACTGTCATTCTGGCATGATGGAAGATCATGCAATGTTTGCGAGGTGGCAAATACACTGGTAACAGACATTGATGTACAAGAAAGGTTTTCTCAAAGTATATCTATTTATCCCACACAACTATTATGAGAAATTTGAACTCTGCACCCAGAAGATATAGAGAGAATGCACAATGTTCAAGGTCCTGCTCGCATAAAGCCTGTCAAACAGTGATCAAGTCAAAGGCTTACTATCTGCAAAGCCTTCGAAGTAAATTAGGAGCTAGATGTTATCTTGTTCTTTTCAAAAAGTGTTTATCCACAGGTTGAACACAACTGATAAATTCATCAGAATGTGCTTGATTTCCTGATTTGTGCAAAGGAGATTTATCCCCAGTCTTTCAGCCAGTTGTCTTTGTTGAATAAGTGTATCAACAATGTCTGCAGTTTGAATTAATCCTGATCACCAGACCAAAAGAGGAGAAATAATTGAAAATTCAACAGACTATGAGCATAGTATCTATTCACTTTGATCAGATGGAATCTACATTAGCACCTGCATAGTTGTTCAAGCACCTAAAGAGAAATTAATTGGTCGATTTATATATCTTTGTTTTTCCTATTATGGTGGAACCCTCTAACCTTGCAAGGCTAATGGTTTCTCTTTGTAGAGTAAACTAAAAGTGCCAGGACATAATGACCTTTAATATTATAGAAATGTGTTTATCAGGTTTTTGAAGAGGCAACAAAGCTTGTAAACTACTGGGTGGGGAAACAAGCGTGAGGAAAAATTCAATTTAATAAGAATCTTAAACTATAATTATAAATTACAAGGAAAAAAAGAAAATAAAGTAATGCTGCTGTAATTTTCAAACAATAAAATATTATTTGAAACCCTAACCTTTGATCCCTACTGATAGGACATTTAAAAGTAAAAAAGAAAAGACATATAAAAGCACTTAATTTGCAATGGTATGTTGGCAGAATGAATAGAACAGATGAATGAAAAACTTGACGTAAAGGGAGATCAGACGTTGCTGCTGCAAGAAGACAACATATCTAAACAAACTGGTATTACGCCAAGGTTTTGTGTGTGATTTAAAGAGGCTTGTGTGAGTTACACCAGTCTGAAAAATGTGCTACATTACACCATGGAAACAAGAGAGGGAGAGTTTTTGTTTAATTCTGATGTAAAGAAAATACATATTTACTTAAATATACCATCCATCCATCCATCCATCCATCCATCCATCCATCCATCCATCCATCCATCCATCCATCCATCCATCCATCCATCCATCCATCCATCCATCCATCCATCATTTTTATGTAATATCCTTCTAAAAGGTCTCTCTAAGTGAACAAACTATGTCAAACCACTGAATTCTGTCCCTGTTACACATGTACACAAACATACGGGGATATAATACCACCCTTTTTTACCCCCATTGCCACAAGCTAAATTCCTCAATTCATTAGAGGAGAAAAACACACAGTCTAACACTCCCATGCATTCATCTGGCAAATGTGGCCTGAGGAATAATGATTTACTGGAGCTCATATTTCACCTGAGTGCACAGGCCAAACAGTTGACTGAAGTGTTGAGGAGAAAATGCTAACTGAAGCAATTTTGGTTTGACTGGAGCAGCCATACACATACAGTTTTGTCCCATTTGTGATTTTTTTTTTGTAAATACATTTGAGTTATATAGAATAACTGCAATACCGTACATTGATAAAATATACTGAACATATTGAAAACAAATCGGGGAGGGGGAGTCTACAATTTTGGAGCTTTCTAAAGTGTGTAAACTGCAAACAAGTTTACTTTTGTGGCACATCTATTAAAATTAAACATGAATAAATTTGTTTTGAAGCAAGACTCCCCAACAATGCAGGGTCTGTGTTCAAACAGTGGAGTCCTTTCTGTCTGAGCAGCAGTGTAGCCACCACAGGTAGGGTTTGCACCAAATCCGTCTCAGAAGACACACTACCCTGCCCTCTGTTCTCCAACTAAAGAGCTTGCACTTATCTGCCCATTGCAGGGCTGTCTGTGTGCACCCGACGCTCTGTCACATAGAAACCATTCTCAAATTGATTGTGACAGCGCAGGAGCTTTGATTTTTTGTGCTTAAGTATTCAAGCCGCGGCTATAACGCTTAATGTTTTATAGCTTTGTTGATTTTCTCTATTATTCTTTTTATTTTCTACAAGTTTCAAAGAAATGAATACATTCCTTGTTAAAGCTAAACCGCTTTTAAACTCTGCTTGTGTAAATGCTTGAGTAGAATGCATGCTTAGTTTTTTTTTTTTTTAGTTAGGCAGTAAGCTGGCACCCGGCAGGGAAACTTCAGCTCTGTTGAGTTTAAATTTTAAGCGTGGAACAGAGGGGACACTTATCTACTGCTGGACACTAGATTTGTATACATTTCAAACAGCATGGGCCTTATTTATTATAAATGCCCTACTGTGCTCCTTGTAATGGGGGCGAAACATTTATATAAGTATAAACATGTGAACTCTTTTTTCTTGGCCTACTTTTTTTTTTTTTCAAGAACTCCATCCACCTTGCCATCTATTATCACTTTGTGTGGTTTGGAGCCCTTCCAGTCAGCCTCCCTTTTCTTCCTCTGTGGTTTTGTTCAGGAGATTTCATCGTTCCTGCAGATTGACAGCTAAGCTCAGGTATGAAAACAAACAGTTGAAAAGAAATCCGCTTCTAATGCTCCCTCACAAATGTTCTTTTGCCTGGTCTTACTAATACTAAGCTTCAGCAGCTCGCAAGAAAAGGCAGATGGAGATTTGAAATCATTAACCCTCAGCAGCACAATTCTACATGTCTCCCTTAAGCGCGGGATCATGTTGCTTGTTTTGTGCCAAGTTTAAATGCTAAAAAGAAAAAGGCAGCCATGCATTCACACAACAATAAGATATAATTATACTTCTGTCATCTCTAAAAGTTAAATGGTTGGGTTAGCAGTGCTCAAAAAGCAATCTCTGATTTTGCTGATACAATTGTCGTGTTTTGTTGTTTACTGTACGTGCGTGATGACTTCAACGGAATACACCATGCGGGGCAAGTTGAAACAAAGCTGTGCTGAAGGAATGTCTCTTTTCATCAGGAAAACCTCGGGTTAAAATCTGTCAAACTAATAAATTTTCATTTTTGCTTTGTCTTCCAACAACTGGATCAAAACAGCTGTTTCCACACTAGTCAGATTCCATTGCACGCTTTTGCAAGAGCACAATTCCTTGGCTTTCAAGATTCTGATGACACAGAGGAAAGACTTAAAAGAGCCTGGCATAATGGGCAAAAAAAAAAAATCCTACACAGAAGATACAAGGTCACTCGTCCACTGGGCACTGTACTCTTTATTTGCACGTGAGCCATTATTTTCTACAACCTTTTATTCGTTTCAACACCTACAGGTATGTTTGCCTTTTATACACATTTTAACCTAACGATTAATGGAACCTCTGATTCATCATAACACTTTAGATCTTAATCATAAGGTGTTTTCTGCTCGGTACCTTTGTTTGTGTTTTAATTAGGCAGACCTTGTGCATCTCCAACCCTGGGCTTCTTTTTAATTGCCCGTATTTACATCAGGCAGACATCAAACGCAGAGAGAGAGACATTTGTAAGGGTGAGCACAAAGCAGCCCTTTGAAATGTCTACAGTCATATGAAATGGCATGCTAATTAAAAATCTAAGGCTCCCTCTGTGATAGGAGAAGCATTTATATGTGTAACTGCAGTGTATGGACTGTCTCCATAACTCATCAACACACAGAGGCCATAGTGTTTATTATCAGGCTCCCTACCTGTTTACAGACCACCAAGTAACCTTCCCATTTCCATTCATCAAACAGCAGAAATGGCCAGCCTGTAATTTAACACCAAATTTCAAAAGTCTAAATCATTTTAAACATTTTACACTATGCTCTTTGATCTGCTCTGGCATATAGTGCACTAGCACAGATACAATGAATCTAGTTTACCAAGCCATGATTTACCCTTCAGTTCATTTAAGTTATTGCAAGTGAATATTAGAGCATTAAACAGCTGGTTTTGCATTCCTCAGCAAGAAGAGAAAATGTAATTTAATACAGCTAAATGATAGCCTTACATATACAGCACACATATCAGTATTAAAGAAAACAGTCACAGATTTAAATCAGGACATCTTTTTAGATATTCCCTAGAAAGAAAATAAGAATACTACTGAGAAAAGATATTTTTACACAAACCAAATAATTTTGAAAAATATTTGACCACAAATTTTAATTTTATGTCATTAAGGATTATTTGATTTAATTGGATAACAACATGAGAGAAGACTTATATAGCTTCCTTAAAGTCAGTATTTTGCTCTCTAATTATAAGTTCCTTGGTCTGTTAAAAGATACTGCCCGCTTCCCCGTCATCACTTGAAAATCATAAGAAATCAGCTTATATATATATATATATATATATATATATATATATATATATATATATATATATATATATATATATATATATATATATATATATATATATATATATATATTGAAATGTCAATATGCTCAGTCTAAAACTACTCAAGGGGAAGATTTTGAGCTTCACCTGAATTAATTTTGAAAAAGTCTTATTTAAGGAATCTTTGGCTATCCAATTAATCGACAGATTAATTGATTTGCAAAATTATTGTTACATAGCACAAGTGAAATGATCAAACGATTCAAACTGCTTTAAACATTCTGTCATAAATGAGGTCAATACCCGTGGTCTTTTTCTTAGTGATCTTTGTAAAGCCAAACAGACGTGTTTCAAGATACTGATGATTGAAAAAAACATTGAACATTATTATGTGACAATATGCAAACAGGGCCTAAGTTTGCAATAGGTTAACCCTCTATAGACTGTCTCTTTGGACCCCATGGGGCAAAAACATAATAAAATGTATTAATTAAACCTTTTATAATAATATATTCTTTAGAGGCATAAAATAGTAGAACAGTTTTCTTATAAGGAACCTCACTGGCAGGAGCCAGTGACAGCCTGGTGCTATCACCAAGCTGTTTTTTTTTTTCTGCTCAACATAAACATGCCTGCGCTCAGTAACAGTCAGTGCAAGGAGTAAGCAGGAGCCCTGCCCATCCTCAGCCCACCTTCAACGCACCCTGTAATAAACAGAAATTTTGGGGGAGTACTGGGCAGTTTTTTCTAGTGCGCTCAACACGCCATGCAGGGCGTTCACTGTTAACACTGGAGACGTTCCACTCTAACACGAGTTCACCAAGGAGACAGCTGTTACTGTCTCCATACTGTCTACTCTCATCTCCTATCTTAGTCTCTTTTTCTTTCAGCTTTACAGAGCTCTGCTTACGTGAACCACATTTTGACTTCAACAGTTATGGGAGCTGCAGGATTGTGGCACATGTGAGCCTTTTTTTTGGGAAGGGATGGTAATGGTAAAACAATGAAGATACAAAATACCTAAAAGTTTGAAGAAGGAAACATAATGTAGTTAAAAAAAAAAAAAAAAGTCTATGTCATTTCTATAATATGCATCAGAATTCGTATCATTTGAATTTTTTCACATTTTGCCAAAGACTTTAAAATATTTATATGATAAACCACCAACAAAGATGCACATAGTTATGAAGTGGATCACTGCCCCTACACAGTTAGGGACAAATGCAGAGGATAGATTTCCCACTGGGATCAGATTTATAGTCATGGTGTGCCACTTCTTTGATTTTACTTTGGAAAATCTTTTGGCAATGAATCTATTTGGAACAAAACCTCACAAAATATTGCAAATTAATATCTGAATCCTTTCAAGTGAAGTTTTGTTTTTGTTTTTTTTCAAATTCAATCAATTAAATTGAAACAGCTGAAATAATAATAATAATAAAAAAAACTGCTGACAAATTCTAATACGTTAGAATTAGCCTGAAAATGAAATAAGCCTATATAAGATCTAGTATTTTTACCCACCTTTCAAATATTCATTTGTATTTTTTTATTTAAATAGACTGTTTATGAGAAAATCAGTATTGCTTCTATTGGTTAAATTAAAGTAAGCTAGGCTTCATGCTGCAATGAGTGAGTTAAACTATTCTAACAGGTCTGTGGAACTATATTTACCATTGATCTGAAAACAGGCAAGTCTCACGAGGGACCTTACAGTCAGATCTCAGCATTCAATTCATTTATGACCATTGGCTAGACATTAACATCACATTTCACAGTTCTTTCAAGATAATAATCTTAACACGTGTCTTAAATTGCTTAACTAAAATGCATTTTTAAAACCTTTGATTCTCTCTCTGTTGTGTCGAGAATTACCTCCCCTGTCGCGGGAGCGCCCATCGCCCTAAAATCACGCCCATTGATGAGAAAACGGATTGAAATATGAATGAAAAGGCAAAATTTAAATATATTCTTAATGTTTTCATATTTCTTATATATGGATGCCTTAAAAGGGATAGTTTTGGTGGACAGATAAATTTGAATTACTTGTATTTTGCTAGTATGGAGACACGTTTCAGTCGATGTGCTACAGTCAGTGTGCGATGAATACATTTTCTGCTCAGTGGATGCCAATTCCCGATTTTGCTATCAACACCATTCTAGATCATTTCTGACGCTTAATATGTTAAACTTAGAACCTCGAACCTGCCCAAGAGTCCCTCCCCTCCTTATTTTCACAGTTATTGTCCCAGACTTATGAAATTCACTTAGCTGTTGACGGCAGGCTGTGCACTATTCATAAGCGCACAGCCTTCCAAATGTTGAAAGGGCAATATTATTGCCATTACCCTAATATATAACAGAAATATACACATTCAGTGATAAAATGTCACACGGAATGGTATGGGGGGATGGTCATTTAAGAAGGATTTTTAAGATTTTATGCCACGCCCCCTCATCCCCCCTCAACTCAATTACTGGTTATAACACCAAGTCATTTGGGCTGTGTCTAACAGCCTCGTAAGTGTAGGCATAGGAATAATCCACTGTTCAGTCAGATTGCAAAGAAACTTTTTTTCAGAACATTTTAAATTCTCAATACAAACTTGCCATATAGGACGTTCATCAGGTTTTTATTTACCTATAGCAATCCAAAAGCTGTCACTAAAAAAAGATTTTGATCTCATTTAACCCCACATGACTTCTGGTAAACTTTAAAGATGTTCTATGGTGCAGTTGTTTTTATTCATTCTTTTTGTAATAATGTTTTGATGATGGATTAAACACATTCCCAACACAGTTATTTTAGGTTGGTGTCTACGGTGTGACACACTAAAAACCCATAAGATAGAACATGTTGTTTTTATTTCTACCTTTTACTTCTGCCAGCAGCTCACTGGTGTTGAGTCTCTCCATCTTCTCCTTCCAGTCTTTAGAAAGAAGCTTCTCCATGCAAGAAGATTCTGAAACAGGAAAATGAAAAAAAAGAACATTTAAAAAAAATTCTATAATTTATTTGGACCTTTTTTCATATTTGATATGCATTGCATTATAGTGTAGGTACCAGTTCCCATACACAATGGCTGAATGCATATGGGATATAGCTTCTGTTTCCTAATTCTCTGGATGTTATAAATCTACACTCATAACTGGAAAGTCAGGGTATAAAATTAAAATAATGATATTATATTCGATAGGAAACATTAAAAGAGTCTGTGCCTGACTCTTTTAAGATGAGCCAAGGTTGGAATGAGGAGGGAACACAGCATTGTGGGGATAGCATAAGGGCAGAGACGCACATTAAGCCGGAGGCAAGAAGCTTATACTGGACATGTCCAAATGTTCACATAGCTGCCAATGATGAAAACAATTAACATTTGTCCAGTAGACAATGAATCAGAGGAGGAATGGCTGCAATCTGCCATGCTGTCGCTGTTGTAGCTGATAAAGAACATACTGGGCTGGCTGACCCAGGCCTCCATCATCTCTGTGCTGTCCCGGGTTCAGCCTGTTCCCATCAAATACCAACAGCAGAAAAAAGGCTCCAATCCTCCACCTTAAGCCACTCCTTTTGCAAACTGCTTCTGTCTGGAGCAAACTTAGACTCAAAGGAACTAAGTAGTATTTTTAAATAAATATATACCGTATGTGTATATTATTGTGTGTTTTAATTATCTTATCTTGAGGATGCACGAACTTAAAGCTATATTCAAATGTGTTTCAATTTTGCAACTGTAAAGTGGATGTGGACCTTAAATAGATCCCTTGAAATGCCATTATACACACAACACACCATGATAAATTATTCAAAAAGCTTTCCCGGCTTTAATGTGACTTATGTGCTATGCAATTAAATAAAAACTATACACGCACACATATTTTGACAACAAATCTTCTTCCATATTAAAAAAAGTCATCAAAAAGCATGATGCTGCCTCTTCTGTGTTCATCAAGTGGTGCTCTGTGCAGTTTTTTTTTTCCCCAACGAACATTCTAGAATCTAAACTTTAGTTTATTTAGAACCTAACAAAACCATCCTACAAGGTTTTGGGAGATTTAAGGCATGGAGTTAAATACCAAGAGCCTAACTGGCCTGTGACTATAAAATCCTGTTATCAGTGTGACCTGTCTGTGTGGTCTTTTTATTTAGTAATGAAAAGTTATGGTCCCGTTTTAGACAGTTCAATTCATAATTTCTAAAAATAAATAGTTTTTACTGAGACAATATCTTTTTTCCCAGCTCTACAAATGCTCTGCACACTGTGTCAGAAGATAAGGAAGATAAAAGGGCAAAAACAAAAACAAAAAGGCAAAAATTTTATTTTATATTTTCCTCAATATCCACTGTAATTATTTCTCGTTGTTCTATTAAATAATGTAGAATCTTTTAAGTCAGGAAAACCCCAATATTTAGTATGAGTGTGTGTCTTTAGTGTGTAAACTGTTCTGCACAAAATCACAAACAGGAAGAAAGCAGATTCAGGAGTCTTTCACATGGAACAAACAGGACTCCTCTAAGTTCACCATTATCATTCTTGACATCAAACAGAGGGAAGATTTATTCAGTGAAGGATGTATACATGTGTTGTTTCCTTTTATCCTTCTGTTATATCTCTTGCCCACTTCCACAAAGCAAACAGCATTTCTCCCCCTGACAAACACACAGACTTCAGAGGAACTGGGAGTAACAGGGGGTCAGCACTTCTTGTGGCCTTGTTTATGGATGGCTTTTGGGGAGATCAAGCAGAGTCACCGTTTTGTTTGATTGTCCACTTCCTCCATGTATGATGGAGGTCAACGGGACATCTTCAGCTCAGGGTCATTATAATATTACTTCTGCTTTATTGACTTTCCAATTCCCAACTCAGAGTTTGTCCCCTTGACCCTGAGAGAGAGAGAAGGAGAAAAGCCTGTGTGTTCTGTGTGTGTTAACTCCCCACGTGGCATACAGATCACAGATCTTAAAACAGAGGTTAAGGGCTACAGGAGCAGCAAGATCAGCCATACTTCCCTGACTCTCACCACTGGGTGGGACAGGATTCCTCAGAACATCAAACTTCTCTGCACAATGTTAGGGCAATAATTATGATTTTATTTCTCCCAAAGACAAAAATAAATTCATATTTTGTGTGCTGTATAAAGAGGAATAATAAAAAAAAAATAAAATAAAATAAAAAAAAAATAAAAAAACACATAAGGCATGCTTTTTATGCATGCACATTTTCATAACAGATGCTCCTCCAGCACTTGATCATTAAGGAATGCAACAACAGTTGGAGATAATGCCGTGCCAGCTCACATTCTACTCTAGTCCTCCCCCTCCTTCCCTCCCGGGAGAGCCGCCGCTCCCTCGCTCCCTACATCCCCTTCACCAGGCTAGACTCGACCTGTCAAGTCCTCTAACAGGAGAGACCACAGCTGGAATGCAGTGCTGTCCTCCCTGAGCTTCTACCTGAGCGAGGTGAGTAATGACCCCTAGATTAGGCCACAAAATAACTCTCAAAACACCTTTCACTCTTTGACGAACCATAACAAAAGCAGACAACCCCTAAAGGGGGATTGCTAAAACTGAGCAAAGTGCGTACATGTGCTTAAAAAAAAAAAAAAAAGAGAGAAAATAATTAAGTAAGTCTGGCTTTTTTCAAATGGCCCTTGTACAGCCTATTTCCCTGCAAGAATTCAGATTAATAGAGGGCAAGTTATTTCAGTTGCTTAAAACCATGTTTCTTTTCTCAGGAGGAATCAGCAATGCCAATGGGTAAACAATGTGCACCGAAAACATAGTAATAACTGTCAGTTTCTGACAGAGAATATCAAACATTGATTCATACCGTATTTGACAGAAAACAAAAGATTATGTCAGATAATGCAATTACATTTGACTGTTAAGCAAATCTCTTTATTCTAACAGCTTTTTCCCGAACTTCCTGAAGTTTTGCTAAAAGTTACATTTCAAAGTAGGACATCAAATTCTGAGGAATTAGCTCAAACAACAGAAGAGTCCAGCGAGTTTATTTTTTATTTTCCTATGGGGGCTATTAAATCTCTCACACCCCCACCCTTTCCATTTTTTCCCCTCCTTCTCTCAAGATAAAATGCTCTGTGGCTGGGGAGCAGGTCATTCAGCTGGGATGAGAATGGAATGAAAACAATAGGCCTTATCAGAGTCTTATTTACATTTTCCCAGCGTCCCTGCAGTAGACAGCTTGGCTTGTCACCAAGCCCAGATCGCCCCACTGGACCAGGACCAACTTCCTCCAGGCCCAGCTATTCCAACAGTCCCTGCGGACCCTCGCCTGGCACAAACCCCCTCCGCTCTGCAGCTAGCACAGATAGCAACATACAAGACAAAACTACTAGAGTGTCTGTCCATGACATGTTCCCATTGAGGGAGGAAATGCTGCTGGACTCCTAAGCCTGTCTGGGTCTCATTGTCTCCTCTCTGGGGCTTGTGCTATGTAACTGGAAAAATGCCCTGAACCCTTTTTTTTTAAGTTTCCAAATGGCACTCAGAAGAAAGTGAATAGCCTTCCACAATTTAACACTGCCAAATTCAGCATGCTTGCCTCCTATCAAAGCTGCCATCTCTGGTGTACAGCGTTCCTATGCAGGCACTGTGATCTTGCTGATGTGGGTGAAGAGAACACCTATAGCTGTGATAAATTGGCAAGATTAAACCACTTCTCTCTCCATTTCTTTTTTCTTGTATTAAAAGTGAAGGTAATGAACCTCATAAATCTCAACAAAGGAATGTTTCTGAGCTGATGTGTGACATAAACATACCTTTAGAACCAGGCTGAGAGAGGACCTGGGATATCATGTTCTGTGTATACTAGAAAGTGAAGCTCCAGTCAGAGGTTAGTAAGCACCGTCTATTCTGGCACCTTATGTGTGCCAAAGAGAAAAATACTGATGACATTTTACCTCATTGTATGTCAGACTTTGTCTTATTTTGCATCCTCATATTTTTCTCTCCTAGAGACCAGTAATCTAGATTTGATCTAAAGTCATCTAAGAGACATATTCACATCTGAATGTTTAAACTTTTTTGTACTTATCTCTGGAACAGAAAGTCATTTAACCATATATAAGCATCAAAGTTTAAAATGGTTTTACTTATGTGATGTAAATAAAGAAAGAACCTGGGCATCCCTCTCCCAATAAGCTTCTCTCATCTTTAGCCTTGGGTGAAACAATTTCAGTGGAGAAAGTTTATTAGGTTTTTTTAGAAACTACTTCTAATACCTTCCAGTGTGCTTCATTGTTGAACTAGTATAAATGGTTAGAGTGTTTGAATTCTAAATTAAAATGTAAAATATTTCGAAATATATGAATATATATATATATATATATATATATATATATATATATATATATATATATATATATATATATATATATATATATATATATATATATATATATATATATATATATATATATATTTAGATGTGCAACACAAATATTTAATCTTTAATGACTAGTAAAGTGTCATTCCATTTTTTGCTGGATCTGTGATGTACTTTGGCCCTAGGGCACAAAAATCTTTGCCCATTGACCTCTGTTTAAAGTTGTACATCTGCAGTGGCTCCTTTGCAATAAAAAGGTATAGGAGAGCTCTGGGTGCAAGAGAGCTGAGAGAGAGACAGAGAGATAGATAGATAGAGAGAGAGAGAGAGAGAGAGAGAGAGATAGAGAGATAGAGAGATAGAGAGAGAGAGAGATAGAGAGAAAGAGAGAGAGAGAGAGAGAGAGAGAGAGAGAGAGAGAGAGAGAGAGAGAGAGAGAGAGAGAGAGAGAGAGAGAGAGAGAGAGAGAGAGAGGGTGCAAGAACCGTCCTTTTCCAGGACCTGGTTTAGGAAGAAGGCTTGGCTAACAGCATGTAGCGAGGCTAACACTTTATTTTGCTTTCCCTGCATCCTTTTTCAGATTTCAGGATCTTACCCAGCATGTATAAAGACAGGTAGGACTGATTTAAAGCACTTTTTAGAAAAGACCACGAAGAATGAACAATCCGGGATTCAGGTGAAATATAATATAATATAGTGTACGTTTTCATGGTGTTTTTTAATTTGCATAATTGCATTAACACATTCTCAGAAAACAGTTTTTATATATATTGAAAAATATAAAGCTGACTAATAGCTTCTCCATTATTAAAGTGGTACATTATTTTTTTAGGTTCGTGAAATAATATTGGACCATGCAAAACACAGATTTGAGAAGGGCAAGATTTATGTAAAAAAAAAATAAACCTGCACATTAAATTATGTTTTGTTTTTATAAAGTGTTTTTATAATGTTTGTTGTTGTTGGCATTCATATAAATATAATGCTGTGATAACTTAATATACCTTTGGTCGGTCTTTTGGTATACATCTGTTTGGAGAAAACTCCACCAGCCACTTCTGGATTGGGTTGGTGTCACATATCTAATTGTTCAAATTCAACATCCGTGTCCTATTTTTTCTTATGGCTGTCATTCCATTTTTTATTGTTATAAGAAGATGAAAAAACTATCTAATAAATGAGAGCCAGTTGGCTAAAAATGTTGATGACTAAGAAGTGAAGTTGAAATAAAGTTTTTTAGAGGTCAATATTTTTTAATGATCAGCATAAAGGACTAGTCGCATTTAAAATCCCTGAATTTACATTAAACTGACAGAAAACGGTCCCAAATCATTTTTGTTACCTTCCATTTAAAAGCGACCGGTAAAGAATATTCCCTTTTTAAGAATAACTTTCCAGACTGAACTCGACTTATGAAGTCTGGTTTCTCTGGCACTAAAACAGCCCAGCGTTGCTTTTTTTGAATTTTCACTTTAAATTATCGACACTTTCAATCCCTCAAAGCTTTACTAAATTTGTTGACGCAACCCAAACACACCATCGTGTTTCCAATGGCTACAACCACTTCAAAGCACAAAAACGAAAGAAAACGGTTTGTTGCAACATGCAGCACCGGGTGTTTTATTACTCTTGGTTGTCAGCAATGAAAGCGTTTCCACAGATTGCCACTGCATTCTGAGCCTCTCTGTGTGCACTGTTCTCCAGGGAGAAAGATGATACTTGTGTTTGAGTGTTTGTTGTGTCGAAAAGCCGTTGGCAGAGAAAAGAGAGCCATCTGAGCCAGTCAACTTAGCCATAAGTCATGGATAAGCGACTGGAAGACTCCCCCTTCACCATTGGCCTTGTACAGTATATCAGTTGTCAGAGCCTTGAGGGAAAGCATGTAATTAAGAAATCAATGATCAGCTGACTCTGACAATATAAATAATTTCCTCTCTACAATGGAGCAGATTGGACAGCGGAGGAAACAAGGGAGCAATTTGCATTAGCAGAATTTTAAACAGAAGACACTGCTTTCACTTAGTACAATATCCAGCTGCTGTCACTTGAAACAATTAAGTACTCAAAATTAAAAAGCAGAAAGAAATGGGATAGACAAATATGCATTTGCTGAAGCATGAAAGATATACTAATTTAATTTATATAACTTAATAGATGTGTGATGCAACTATTTATATACAAACTGGAAGCAAAACATGAATATATATCAACATATTCCCTTTATCACAGTAAATGGGGCAACTTAAATTATATTCATATCATTTTTTTGGAAAAGAATCCTATAAACGCACAAGGAGATCAGAATGAATAAGTCCATAAATGTCATACTGTGTGAAAAAGTGGGATGACATAGGATATTTATTGCACACATGAAGCAACCATGAAAAAAAGCACTAAAACCTCCCCCATCACTACATGTAAATATCAGCCAGCTTAGTCCTGACCGATGGCCTATAAAAAGGTTTTTCATGACTAAGGCATTGCTCAAGAAGCATCATGAGGAGTAAAGAAAGAGCCTTAGCTGCACTGCAAAAAAATAAAATCTAAATAAGTTATTTCTTTCTTAAAATAAGTGTATTTTTTCTTGAATTAAGTATTTAAGTGAGACACTTTGCCAATGGAACAAGACAATTCACACTTAAAATAAGAAAAAACAATTGCATTCTCTTATTTCAAGTCCATAATATCTAGATACCTTATTTTAAGAGTAAAAATACTCATTCTATTGGCAACTCATCTTATTTACCGGCTCAAATTAAGGGTAAATACTCTTAATTTAAGACATTCTTACTCATTTTGAGATCGTTTTTGCAGTGTGGTAGACAGTTATTTTAAGTTTATGTTGTTTTAAAAACAATATGAAATAGGCTGAACCGCAAAGGCTTACATGCTTACTTATTTCACAAGACTCCAATGCTGTAGAAAGAACGTGTTAAAGCTTATTTAAAGTTTTTTTTTTACTTAGACAAGGTAAGGGTGAGCTGGGAGATGGTATTCAGACAGAAAAAATAAATCCTTTCAATGTTATTTCAAAAGCCATGTTTGGGGAAGGACCAAAAAAAAAAAGATTTAGAGGTGGGTGTTTTTCAGCATGTGATATTGACAGACTATGTAGAAAGGATGAATTATAATAAGTAGGCGGACTGAATAAGAATCTGAGACTAAATAATAATGGAAGAAATGATCGCACCCAAAACTATGAAAACCCCTAGTTTGTTTCAGAAAATTCTGTAAAGCAATCTTTAGAAAATAAGCTTTTTCTACAAAATATTAAAGGAATTTCAATCAGGCTCTTTAAAATATTTCCTTGTGTTAGCGCACTTTATTATACCTAACTTAGTTTGCAGAGTAATTTATTTTGAAATCTTTGTGTGTAGATAACTTCAGTTATTACCGACATCTGATGTAGAATCCATTTAAATAGCCCAATCAGTAAAGTAAATATACTTACTGCAAATGGAAAGAAGTTGAGATATTTAAAACTTAATTTTTCTACTAAATACTTTCAAGCTTAAATTACTGAAAAATAATTTACATTTAATTCGAAGGGATAAATCTAATAATTTAATAATATTTCAAGAAAAAGAAACAAAAAAATTGTCAATCTTAAATTTGGCTGTATGCAAAACATCTTTTATACCTAAAAAATTCACCAAATTATAGTGAAATAATAAAATAGAAGTATAATCCATGTATAACAATGATAGGTTAACTTCTGACTCCTCATCGCTCTAAGCTAAAAGAGAAATAAATCAAAAGTCGGATTTGACAAGAAAAAAAAAAAGAAAATGACTCTGACACACTCCAAGAAGTCCTTTGAATATCTTAATCACAGGCACACTAAAAACAAGACCCCGTCATCAAACCAAATAAAACATAATAATTACAAGAGGCAGGCAGGGAAGTGAAATCCTGAGAGAAAACATGTTTTTGTAATTCAGCCGGTAGTCCCAGAGACAACAGCTGTTGGATGCTGCAAATACTCCTGAAGTCTCCATAATCATGCTGTTATTGAAGTGAGGACAAAAAGGGCACTAATTGCATGGGAGCAATTGAAACGCAATAGGTTACACACCCGGGTGATGCTGCACAATGCAAACTCTAAAGAGGGAGCTTCGGTGGGGAGAGAAGGGAGAGAAAAATATTCAGAGCACAACACAGCGTTGTCGCTCATTTTCAGGCAATTACCTTTCCTCTTTGTCAACTGTTGTAATAACCTCCTACATTTCCCGAAGACTTCTTTGGGGCAGTTAAATAATTTATTTTCTTTTTTTTAGATGTAATTACTGGTACTGGCATGCATAAATAAAGAAGTCCGACTCTGCTTTTGGTGTCACTGTACCAGCGGAGCACCTGCACTTGGTAGTGGGTTTTCTTTAACTGACACCTAATCATTATTCCACTTGGTGAGCATTTCTGCTAGTCACCTGGTCATGTAAACAGTGTCTAAAAATGTATTGCATTTAAGATGTGCTTCATCTGAGAGACAGCACATCCCCTCTTTTTCATCTGTCCACGTTAGGCACTGCTGGATCCAGCCTTCTTTCCTGTATCCGAGCCAAAACCAGTTGTTAGCCTCTTAAACGGGTTTAGGGTCAGCAAAAGATTGTCTTTTTTTTTTTTTAAGTCAGAGGTCTTTTCATGAACAAGCATTTGAGGCTTTGGGAAAGCTTTGCTGAAGGCTGAGATTGGATTAATACTTAAGTACAAAGTAGCTTGGACTGTGAATACTCAGTCTGGTTCATGATTGGAAACATTTGCCTCAAGTGTGTATTTCTTACTGTTTACTCTTTGACTGGTTGCTATGATTTAGAGTCAAATGCCAAGTAACCTGAAATAGTTTCCCACCAGCATCAAGTGGTCCAAAGTTATTTAAGGCCCAAAGCAGATTTTTTGGGGGGCCCATTAAAAATATTTTCTGCTTGATAACTTTTCAATTATGCATCACAACAAACTATTTTATAGTTTGACACCACAAATTGAAAACTGTCCATTTTTGATGAGCTACACAGGTAAATATTTCCAATCAGATGATTTATTAAATGTGACTTGTTATCATTAAAATAGCAAGAAGTCTGAAGAACGCAACTAAAGAGAAAAGCAGCAAAGATTATACATTTCTATGAGTTTCTATAAATTATGAAGAAACTACTCAGTGCTCTAAATAACACTTTCACAGTTTATAAAATAAAACTTTGTGTTTAAACTTGGCCTGTTTTCCATTAATTTTTTCTTAAAATAAGTGCAATTGTTCTTGAATTGAGGAGGTAAGTAGGACACTTTGCCAATGGAACAACACAATTTACGTTTAAAATAAGAAAAAAAAAAGAAAAAAAACAATTGCATTGTCTTATTTCAAGTGCATATTTACTAATTATTGTATTTTAAGAGTTAAAATACTCAATCCATTGGCAAATCATCTTATTTATGTACTCAAAGTAAGGGTAAATACACTTAATTTAAGAAATGTTGACTTATTTCTAGATCGTTTCTGCAGTGTGGATTCTTATGAGCAGAAAGGAAGAGAAAGGACACCTTTCAATCACTCATGGGATGAGTTCGACAGCTTTTTTTAAAGCAATCTTTTTTCTAAAGCATCTTTTTTTCAAACACCTTTTTTTAATTTGCTTTATGAAATAATTATTGGGCAGATACTTTATAAAGTTTCTTTATTAAATGTAATATGAGTACAAGCATATTCACTTCAATTCAGTTAATTTATATAGCACCAATTCACAACACGTCATCTCAAAGCACTTTACAATTCGACTAGATCATACAGTTAAACTGATTCAAAGTTTTTTATCTAAGGAAAACCAGTTGATTGCATCGACTCATTGACTCAAAGGCAATCCCCCACACTAAGCATGCTTGTAGCGACAGTGGAGAGGAAAAACTCCCTTTTAACAGGAAGAAATATCCAGCAGAACCAGGCTCAGCGTGTGCTGCCATCTGCTGAGGCCGACTGGGGTTTAAGGAGACAGAAGCAGAGATACAGAAAGGAGCAGAGATGCAAAAGGCAACTGTAAACCAGCTCCATAGGCGGCCACCATCAAGGAAACACACAGCCGTATTGAGTCTCAAAACTTTCAAATTTCTATTGTTGTTTCATTGTGGAAGATGATAATTTTATCCGGAACACAAAATTCTTCCTACTGTTGTGTTATATCTTTATGCACCTAGAGGTGACTTTGATGGGCTGTATAATGACTTTTTTTTTTTTTTTTTTTGTAAGGACACTGACATTGATTGAAAGTTGTTCATCCAAATATAACTTTTACATTTAATAATATATTTCTTGTGCGACTCACTGTTACAGCATTGCTTTACATTGCCCTCCCCTCCTTGAAAAATAACTCACCAACATAACAAAGAGATTTCAGGAAATTATGTGGCACTCACCTCACCCACTTTAGAACAATCCACAGTTTTATTGTGGCTGCATTTTCTTTTAGTTTGCAATATATTTTGTATATACTAAAATTGTTTACCTATTCTGCTGTATTTCAAAATCATTTGTGCAGGTTGTTCATGACAAGAGTCCTGCTTTGTGTTCTGACTGACAGCTTGTGCAGCTCTACTTTCTTTACAAAAAGCATTTTTTTTTTTTTTTTTTGGGAGGAGGTGGGTTCTTTTATGATATGAATCAATAAAATGCGGTACTTAGTGGTATTTTATGGGACACCAAGTTGTGCAGTGAGTGATATGCATAGGCAGTGTGTCCAGTGCCAATAGATCTACTGCGAACAACCATATAACATTTGATGGACACAGATTAGTCAACTGAAGCACCAGTTCTAACTGTAGTTGATCAGACACATCCATTGATTATTGTCCCACCTATCAATTGCTGCAAACAGGAATGACAGTTAAATTCTTTTGATTTTTCAAAGGAATTTAACAAGACGAGCCAATTAAAAGTGCAGGAACAGCAAGGAAGCTGAAAGTTGTCCATCAGTTAAATTAACATAAATATTGTAATGCAGTGCTTTGAATTATGTTTCACATGGAAAAATAGTGCTGTCTGTCAATGAAAGTCAATAACTGAAGTGAGTTGCATATGGAGCCTCTGTTTGCAAACATTGTTGGGGGAGGTGTTGTGGGAGGAGTGCAGTAATCTGTAGAAATGTTTCCAAATTAACAGCTTTTGTCCAATTGACTTCCAGAGAAAATGTAAAAAAAAAAAAAACTTTCAGGGCTATATTTTCTTTGAAATACTATGGATCGTGTCCACATTGAAATCATAATATCTTCTTCAATGCTTTCTCAACTCAACAAGTTTGACATCATTTGAAATCTTAGATTTCACTTTTTCGGGATCTGTAAATGACTGAAAAGAACCCTGTGTAGTGTTTGATTGTTTTCATTTCTAGTTGTTTTCCCTGTCTTCATATAGAGATAAGAATTTTCCCTATTTCCTTATTTTCCTCAGTCTATAAATTCTACCCAAGAAGAAATATGTTCACTTAAGATTCAAGCTGTAAATATAAATGTAAAACTTGGGCAGTTGTCTGGATCAATTGAAGTTGTTTTGAGGGAGGGGAGGGGGGAAGTCTCAAAATCTTCTAAATCTGCTTATGCATTAGACCAGCCCTGAATTATCGGCCTTGTGCACTAGGTCGGTATTTTGTCAGACATAAACACAGTGGGAATGCACAAATTAATTTCTAAGGGTCTTAGTTCCTGTGCAGGATAAGCAAACTGCCTTCAACAAGCAGAAACTTCTCCCCTCCCCCTCCCCCTCCCCTCCATCCTCACTGACCAACATGTTAATCCTACAGGGTTGACCTGTCCATTGCGAGGCACCATCCATGCACAGAGCACCCTGACCTTTCTAAATAGGACACATGTCCATCAAGCATATATGAATTAAGCATCCCCAAGAGGTTTCACCTCCTGAGCCAAGCAGCATGTGACCTCTCCCAATCCATTTTACTGCGGCACTCTGTGGCAATCAGCCTTGAATTATTAAAGTGAGCAGTGAGCAATGATCAATTCATTGCAGCCCTCACTCGCAGGCTGCCCCGCTGTACTTCAGCAGAAATGACATTGAGAACACTTGAGTATGCTTCCAGACAATGCACATAAATGTGAAATATGTCAGACCCAATATGTCAATAATCATAACTGTACAGACTGAGGCCATGTCCAGGCTAATCCTGCTGAAATGCTGTTAGATGACTGTGCTGTGAGCAGGTTTCAGTGCTGTGGGTCCTTACAATACCTTACTAAGGAGAGATTATGAACAATTGGATGTTCATGCAACTCCTTTTGGGAAATAGACATCTGTAATTGTTGTTTTAACAGACGGAATTGTCTGTGTGTGCTTTTAAATATAAACAAGCTGCTGTCAAAGTTCTCTTCATAATGTGAGGGAAGGATTGAAAACGCATAACAAATGGAACAAGGAAGTAGGGGATAGTAATAACAAAAAATAAACAACCAGACTCAATCAAAACTTTCTAAGGAGAAGACGAGGAGCCAAGATAAACCAGAACTCAGAGCCCCCAAAACTGCAATCTCTCCTTAAGCCGGAGAGTGGCAGCTGGCAGAACAGCTGGTGAATAGGATTAATGTCAAAAGAATGAAATAAAACTCAACATATGTCCGAGCCTGAGGTGTTGGGACTATGCGTGATTGTGCCCCCGATGGATGCCATGTGTGCAGCTGGAAGGAGCTGCTGTGCTGCTCTGCTTTCTAACCCACAAGGTCACTTTTAAGAAGTAGGACTATTAAACGCTTGGATGGCAAAATAAACTTTTTATCTGTGAATCGTCCTGCTTCTTTTTCCAGTAAATTTCTATTTTAGGTCACAAAACAATCATTTTGAATATGAATTGATAAAATGAGTTATTGTGATTAAACTGAGGCAGAGTAAATGTTATTTTAAAAGAAAGTGGCAGAAGAAAAAAATATTTTTTTGAAATAGTGCCCTTTGAAGTCCTTCTAATATATACATTGCAATCTTGTAAGTAAACATATTACTTAAACTATATATATATTACTTGAACTAAATTTCTGTAGATATTTTACTTAAACTAAAGGACAAGTAAGTTTGTTTTACTATAAAGAAAGAGCAGACTCTACCTCTGCGTTTTAGACCAATCCTGATGAGCCAGATGAAAACTTCCTGATTAGAAACATGTCAACTGAGTTTTCATTTATAATATTCATTTGATTTAGGCAATCACTTCGATCCACACACTGTAATAAATGATAATAATTTCCTGCAAAAAATTTAATTATTGGGTATCTTGCAATGAGAGGGGGGGATTTTTTAGAGGGGTGTGGGGTACACAGCAATTTAACTGTCAGAAATAAAGTTGCTTGCTTATCAAAGCTCGCAAACATTCACATTTATTCATCTATGTTAAATTAATAAATGTGCAAAGAAAATGGAGAGCACTGTGATCATAGCAGTTCAGCATGATTTAGTAAATTAATGGGTGTCTGACTCCATAGGACAAAAAGAGACTAATGGGATCCACATGAATGCGTTACGGTTTGCAGGCAAGCCAAGGGTCTGGTTTGCACACTGAAACTTTATTTTAGTCTCTCTGGACACCTATCATGCAAGCCTGAACCCTGAGATAAAGTGTTTTGTTTTATAATGTCCTGATAACAGGGCATCTTGTGCTACTCAAAACTATAAATGACTTAAAAATGTCTAAAATCCTTGTATTTTAGAATCCACCAGTTATTTTCAGGCGAGAATTTCGTAAAGAAAACAATGGTGCATAGTAAGAGTTGTTTACTAAATTAAATATCTTTTTTTGGGGGGGTTGCAATAAACTAAACATTTTTATCATTTTACTTAAGAAGAAAACAAACCCAGTACTGAAAAGGACTGGCACTGTTTCTGTTATTTAGAAAGTTAGGTTAAACAATGTGCAAAACAATTCACGATAAATAATGTTTTATTGTACTAGGACTGTAACATACTATAGTTAGACATTTTCAAATTCCTAACTGCATCTTAAATATCTACTACTACTACTGGTTTCTTGGGATATATCTATAGATATATCTATCATCATAGATATAGATATATCTATATCCATAGATATATAGACATACTGTATCTATATATCTATCTATCTATCTATCTATCTATCTATCTATATATATATATATATATATATATATATATATATATATATATATATATATATATATATATATATATATAAATACACATATATATGAACCAGCAGACTTTAAAAAAGGCAGTTCTTAAAAAAAGGAATGAATGAAAACAACACAATAAATGACAGATTTAACTTTAAAAGCCAGAGACAGAAATAATTTTTTTTTTTTTTTTGCCCAAATCCAGGGTATGGGTAACCATGAAAAAGTATCAACAACTAAAATAGTGGAACAGAAGAAGGAAATTCATGCTTGGGGAACTTGTAGAATCGCCATTTTTCTTTTATGTGAGATTATACACTTGTGTTAAAAAATGTCCAGTAAGGCTTATCAAACATGTGTATGGAGGGCATTATCTGTGACTCATGATCTGTAACATTAACACCTTACTGTTTGATTAATGTAGATATTGATAAAATAGAAAATAGGAAATTGTGTAAAATTCTGTTGGCCTACTTTTTATACCATATGCCACTGCTAAAGGTTACGCAGTACAATTTTTAGGAACTTGTCTCGCTCATTCCACTTATCCACAGGATTGTGTCTCGTAGTGCTGTTGTTTTAGTCCAGCAGCAATAGAAGCTCTTTTTCTTTGCAGCAATGTCCCTTCCCTTTCTGTGGGATGCTGAGGCATATAAGCTGCAACCTGCTGGGCAAAGATGGAGAAATTTGCTTCTCTTGAGAGACCAGGCTTATTGGTCCAGCTCACAACGGGAAAGCAAACCGCTCTGGATTTACTGGGCAGAGTGCCACCCACCAAGAAATAACACATGTCAAAGCAAACTAAGAAACAAACAAAAATAACTAAACAATAAGGGGGAAAATAAGTGAAGCTATTAAACAATGTGAAAAGAAGTACAAGCATACCATTTTTTAATGAACAAAAAACAAAAAGTTCTGCTTCAAATTATTTATTTTTTTTAACTTCAATATGAACTTACCGACCTCCATCATGAGCAACTGGCAACACACTAATATTTTGCATTGTTTAAAAGGAGGAAAATAAGTGAAGCTATTAAACGATGTGAAAAGTAAAAGCATACTTTTTTTAATGAACAAAATACAAAAGGTTCTGCTTCAATTATTTTTTTTTACTTTAAAATGAACTTGCTGACCTCCATCATGAGCAACTGGCAATACAGTAACATTTTGCATCTTAAACTGATGCTCAGTGCAATTTTAAAAATGACACTGGATGTTCAGCTCAAGAGTGATGATATTCATCTTATGATTATTATGGTTGGCACCCACACTCTGCAATGCAATAAAACAGAGTTCTGCTAATTTCTTCTGACATTTTCATCACACCTCCACGTGCTTGTAATGTCATTCAAAGGGGAGGGGGGAGTATTTTATTAGAGCTGATTAAATAGTCTCTTTGTTCCAGAGATCACTGATTAAAGTTTGCTGTAAGATCTTCATACATGCCTGTTTAGGGGGACAAATAACAATGCAAATATGTTAATGGGTTGCATCTGTACAACTTGTCATGTCGGGTTCTATCAAGGCAGGATCAATCTGCTGGATGGCTGACGCACTTCAGACTTGCTCCGCGAGTCTGAAATGTGCTCTGAAATCATTAGAGAGCCATGGGGTGTAAGTGTAAGTTACACTCACACTATTTTGATCCTCAGTCAGATGACACCATTTCTTTTGTCAAGCTATGTGTGGAGAATGCTTGGGAGCTGAATGCCACACTTAGGTCAGTGATACTCGGTTGGCACACGGTGGGACTCAAAGTGCAAACCTGCTGCAGTTTCAAACACACATACAAGCAGCAGGACACATGTCTTCCCCCCATCCCGTTGTGGAAAACCTTGTTCTTTCTATTTCAGACTGCCTCAGCACCCCCACAGCATCTCTTCCCACTTTTTGTAATTTGTCTGCGTATGACCCCCCCCCCCCCCCCCCCCCCCCCTCATGTTTCACATGACAGCAAAACAAGGCTGCTATCTCCCACTCTGAGCCTATATGGCCTAATGGCAAATATAGCAGCCTTAATAGCTTCTTCCTCCCTACGTGTCAGCAATGTTCACCCTCTGTGTCTCTCCAAAAATAGTCTCCCAACTGTTACTAATTTAATCAACCGACTATTTACACATAGAAAAGGGAATTAAGCAATATATTTTTAATTCAAAAAAAAAAGTACCTTCATAATTCAAACTTTAAGGCAACGCTGTTGCATTGCTTCCTGTTTTTCTATCCCATCAATTAAAAATTCAGGGAATGATCCACACCTACAGCCAACGTGTGGATTTGTGAGTATATAAAGACAAGCGAGGCTCTGTGTAACCCTGGCTGTGATTTGTCTCCCAGAGACACCCGTTTCCTCTTATCAAGGGGTTTCTGTGCAACTTGTAAACCAAGATCACAATGGGAGTTTTGTGCTTCATGGGTGCAGGGGGACATACAACAGCTGAGCCCGGGAAGATGGCCCCTGGAATTCTCCGCAGCAGTTGCTACTGTTGACTAATCGGAATATGAGAAGTGGGGAAGGTGATCTTGAATGCAAAGAATGGCATATTGAAGAAGCAGCTGCTTGTTTTGTCATCTGAATGACCAAGACAGCAGAAAGGGTTCCCGTTTTGAAACAGGCAACAAAATCTGCTCCTTAGCTTGTGTAAAGTAAAACCTGTGCTGGCCTCAGTTGCCCCACAGGCCTTCTGTTATGTGACAGCTCTGTTTTGGAGCAGATAGTAAATACATAATTTAGCACTGGACCATGCTCTCTGCTCTGACTATTCCCCTCATGCAACCACTCCATTTAGCAGTGGGCTCTGATCTCAGCCTGGCACTAGAGCGACTTTGTCACAGGAGAGGGAAAAGGGTGGGAGACAACATTCATAGGAAGAAGAAAAAAAACTGATCTGGGCCACATGAGAGATGATAAGCTGGAAGAACCAAATGGAAAAAAAAGAAAAAAAGAGAAGGAAAAATAGAGAAACAAAGAAAGATGAATTAAAAGCGAGGAGAAGGAAAAGGTCCATACATCAAATATGTGGAAGTTCACATGTCAGGCTGGCAGGCAGCCGAAATATCTATTTAACGTCTGCCTCACAGGGTGACAAGAGGGTTGATTGGCAGAGAGCGAAGAGACACTTTTGATCATGTGTCCTAACAAGCGATTCCAGCTCGTGTCTCTTCAGCCTGAACAGATCTACATTACCTATTCAAACAAAAGTGACAGACCAGAGCGCTGCTCCACTGAGCTGCTGCACCATGCCACAGGCCAAGAGAGATCACACACACAGGAAGGCCCCCACTGGCACATGCAGTACATCCATCCCAAACACTCATATGTGTAGAAATATTAGCCACTGATCCAAATAAGTTATAGAGACAAGAAGCTGGCCTGGATTTGTTAACAGAGACAACAGATTATTAAAAACTGTTTGAACACAGCAAGGAGAGATGCTTGACAGATGTTTGGCTTCTGGATGTGTCCTGACACAAAGGTCCTGGGCTTGTGCTGTCCGGAAAGGCTGCACCAGTAAGAGGGAGCAAAGTGTGAAGAATCAGCAGGCAAGGAAATGGATTTCGATTCCTGATTGCATATGCATGGAGTCAGAGGCTCATACTCACATCATTATAACAAAGATTCCTATTAATTAGGTGGGATAAAGGAGAACCAGATGACATGGCAGCTGCTGAAGAGACGAGAGGGGAGAGGGGGTGGGAACGAAAAGAGGAGCAGGGGAAAATTGCCCCAATCTCTTTCAGAAAAAGATAGTTTTTTCATGTGACAGAATGTAAAGATGAAGTTCAATGCAAGGGGAACTTTGAGAAAATAAAAAAAAAATACCAATCATCCTAACAAATGCATTGAGCAAAAAATAAATGTCTAAAAAAATTGATCTAGTGACACTATTAGCACCTGCAACCACTTTCAGGGGAGCTTCTACGTAGAGTCAGCAGGAGCATTGACACTGAGGGGGAACGGTGCAACAACAGAGTCAAGAGTTCATCAGCACTAATCAGACTACAAACCCTTAGAGCTTATCTTATACTCTACCGCAGCTCTCACCCATTCCAGAGTCTCATTACATGGCATGTTGTAATAGCGCATAATGACCTGGGGGTACTGACACAATGCAGATCACACCCCTACACTCAACCTACTGCACAGTCATTATAATGGTATAATACACAGCCTTGCTGGGGGGATAACACTTACAAATACAGAAGACGGGTCTAAGTGGTGACTTGGAACCAAACAGAGTTCAAATATATAAATCCTGTGCCTAAGCACAATTAGTCCAGCCGCACACCCTGCTGCGCTTCTTTTTGTCACAAGCGACAGTTGGGTTACCTGCCGTTATAATGGAGGAACTCTTTTCTCTGCAGCCCTTAAATATCCCCTTTATCTGAGATTAAAAAGGAAGCAGTTGCAGTTTGCCTGGCGGTTCGACTCCCCTTTGCTGAGTTAATTAGCCATGACTTCATCTAAGGGCTTCAGGTGTTGATTATTCTGCAAGAGCACCTACTATATTCACGATAGCTGGCCTAAAAAAAAGTGTTGTGATCTTTAATTAAGCATCTTTCTTTGTTTTGTTTTTTTTAAAAGGTCGGCATATTTCTAAATTTATTGTTGTATCATTTTTATTTCTTGAATGGCAGTGCCTGCAGTTTGTAGAAAAGTGATCATGCTACAAATAAATACTATTAGACTATATGTATAGATTATGTGGGAAAAATGTCCTTTGTCAAATGTCTTCAGGCTACAACTGTTCACTTTGGTATTTTCTCAACAACTGTCTTGAAATATTGCCAGATCACTTTCACCTGTGACAACCTTACTTTAGCAAAACAATCCCATTACCTCATATTTAGAGGTTGAGAATTTAACTTTTGTAAAACAATGTACCAATTTATTCTTTAAAAGTCTAAAGGCCTTTTTTTCTTACATTCAATTGATAAACCTCAGACCCCAAAGATGCACATTTAGCTGCCCCGTAAAACTAAAATCAGAAAGACAGGTTCTTTAAAAAGGGTACACAACATTGGTGATATGTGAAATCATGATCAATCATTTCCACAACTGAGATAAAAAAAAAAGGAAAATCCTACCCAGCTACAATGAAATAAAGACAAATCTGATTAGAGAAGGAATGTGAAGCATTAAAAAGTGCAACAGTCAGCATTAGGTAAAACTGTTCAATCATTTTCTACAGTAAGTCTCTTTGAATACAAACTCGACATTAGCTTTAAAAAGATTTGTTTTTGTTTTGTTTTTTTTTGTTAGCTGAATTGGGCTGTATTTTTACTTAAATTTTATAGTCTCAGTTTTTACATTTGAATTTTTTTCAATTTAACCACTGTGCGTATACTTTTAAGAGGCATGGCAGCTAATCAGGCACAGGTTTGTTTGATCAACACTGGGCAAATACATTTCAGTCTTATTAAATTTAAAAATCAAAATGTATTTTTTTCAAGCAGTTTATAGAAACTCCTAAAAAAAACATATCATGTATTGATTAATACAGGAATTGTATTTGCTCTGACTCAATCAAAGAAGAGAAAAAAAAAAGTACAATTAAAATGGTGGCTTCCATCCACATATCCAGCATACTCCGTAAAAGCCACAACAGCAAGCACAAACTGGGATACCCTTCCTTGTCTTTGGAACAATCATGAAGATTCGACACACGAGGATTACTGTTGACTTACACAGTATTGATTCATACTTTAGTGCATTATATAAAACTGTTCTAACTGCACGTGAATCAAAGCAAGGTCACCTTGGGTTTTTATAATGCTAGCTATTTTTCTTTTTTACCATAATACTTAATTTAGACATTTTTAACTCTTGACAAGTGCTGTCTGGAGGCTTATCCATAAATAATGCATTTACAATACCTAGTAAATAAACATGGAGCACAATCGTTAGCCCTGCTGGCAACTGGGCATAATAGAGCTTTTACAGCAAAGGTGACTATTCAGCTAAATGCAGCGCTCACTGCTGGGAGGACATTTTCATTCATTAGCACAGTCACAAGCACTAAAAGCACTTTAAGGGATCCAAGATGGAGAGTAAAGGTAGAAGGTTGGAGAGAGTGAAAGGGTATAAATATATAAAGATGGAGGGATGGAGGAATTAGACCAATAATAATGAGAAATGTCTCTATTGTTTTAAGGTTTATTAGGTATTGTGGTGGATGAGGAAATATACCACAATATGTTGTTAAAGGAAGCAATAATGGTAATGGAAGACAAGAAAATATCACGGCCCATTAATGTACGGTGCTCCATGTCTGCTTGTTCTTGCCAAAAGGTCAATTTGGTTTCTAATAGCATTAGAGTTTAATTTATATCATCTTAAACATTATTTTCCTAGGAAAATGCTATGATTAGTGATTTGTAACAAATGACAACATTGTAAAGATCTTGGGAAAAGATTGGAATAGTGCAGAATCTTCCTAGAATGTTTAAAATGAGTTCAATCTAATTAAATCAATCAGTTTTTACATTACTTTGGTTGGGTTCTACAATTCCTGTTAGGACTCATTATAAGAAAAAAAAAAAGTTGTTTTTATTAAACCATCCAAACCAAAAAAAAAAACTTAAAAATGAACAGTAGATGGTGAAAAGCCTCTGAAAAAAATGACTTACATTTGGAAAAAATGGTTTACATTTAGATGTTCTTGTTACTTATGACACATTAGACATATTATTAAGAAAACAAATGGCTTCTTCAGTATCTCTCCATGTCATCTAATTAGTTAATCCAAGACTTTTCACTTCCAGTAGTGTCCTCCTCCATAAACAAAGACAGAAGATTATGATTTCTCCAAGGTTGCTGTTAACTTCTTTTGGAGCCAGTTTGTTAGAGTCTGCCTCCCACCGTTTTACAGTAATCACTGATCATCACCACAGAAGCTTCCTTGAGGGCTCTTAAGAACAGAGCAACTCTCACTTCTCTCTGTGCAGGGACAGCATGCTGAACTTCATATGGCTCTTGTCTTCTGCTGGGTTCCCTGCACGAAAAATTATCTCCTCCAACAAGGGAGTGTATTTTTTGCACCCATGATACAAGGCACATGAGGCAGACCTCTGCGCTATTATTAACAGATTCATCCAGCTGTATGGAAGACCAAAGCACCCTCTCCTTCCAGCTAACATACGGCCCTGGATTACAGACTGCACTTGACCATTTAAATTACTACAACAACCAGCCCTCAGCAGATGGGGCTCATTTCCATAATGTCCACTGTCATCACCCAAAGCACTGGTAAAGTTGTTGCAAAAGAATCATTCAACAAATAACAAAACAGACAACCCCTAACTTAAAAATTGGCAGCACATTTCAGATGCAGAAATCTAGCAATGTAAACGTTACATTTCCTGTGAAGCATTATAATTTGATCCAATTCAAATCTGAGCTTCTGCTCAATATGTACAGAATTCTCCACCTTTATTGGCTACTATAGGAAACCTGTTTAGAAAGGGTTGAAATTTGTCAACCCTGACTTTCTGTAGCATAATTAGGTAATTAAAATCTACTGCAGCTTATAATTGACATATTATTGATATAATTACTAGTAATTAGGATTTTTTTTTCTTACAGATCTGTTTGTAGGAGATGAGTTAAAAAAGTAAGTATGTTTGCTGAACGTAAGTTAAAGTAAATTGAGTAAAAAGTTTCCAAACTCTCTGATCACATTTTAATGGTATAATGAAACTATGAGTAAAATAAAAAAGCTGATTTTAGAAACTGTTTTAGATGCTGTTTTGCACATCAACAAAACAGTTTTTATTGCTTTCCTTGCTGAAGCAGTGTATGGTCATTTGAATCGATTTTGTGAAACAGTATTTCAAATTTCTGCGAATAAGTTGCACTCATTGTTTCCCTGTAGAGCCTAGACTTACTGCGTTGTCCGACGATATCTAAACAACAACACAAATGACCATTCATCGGAGGGTGTGGCGGCATAATTATCTGGTGGGAGGCCTGCAATGCTCTTTTACAAAGATCGCCACATGCACACTTGCAAAAAGAAGTGGCAAATTATTTTTAGGCTAACAGAGGTCTAATTTATTCGTCTGATGAAGTGCTTAAGCTAAGAGCTCCCCAGGCACTAAATGAGACACATGCGTTCCCAAGGGGCTTTAACATTTGATTGGATGTAGTTATATTGCTACAGCCCTAATTAAGAAGGGGGATGTGTTTCAGAAGCTCTTTCAAATATTTGTTTTTCTGCCACACTCTTGATAGTCTCCAGGCTGTAGGAGGGAGACCAAGCTGTGTTAGACCTAAAAATCTTATCACAGGAGAACATTTCTGGTTCTAAGTGTCACAGCTTGCTTCAAATGGAAATGATTAACTAATTAGTCACATTAAACAGGTACAATCATTGAAAAGGTCCTGGGCTATCTAAGGGAAGGTATCTTTGATGTTTGTCTGTGAAGTGTTCTGTTAAGCAAAATTAAATAAAGTTGCTGGCATCAGGTCAGGACTCGGATTTTTACAAAGAGTTTTTCTTGGCGTGAAAATTGACTGCAATTATGCCGAGGTGATCGGCCACACAGTCTCTGTCACACTGGAAGAGATTCAGAACAAACTGGAAACACTGTGACATCACTGATCCGGCATGTGTGAGTGGAGAGGAAAAATAAAACGGAGACACAGAGTTGGGGAATATCTGGGATTAGATGATAGGAAAAAAGCATTCCTGCACTCTCACTTCAAAACACACTTACAAAGGAGGACATACCATCTTGCTCTGTCTTTGTCATCTCCTCCAACTTCTTTTGCTTGAGTGAGTCCACAACATCTGCCAGGCTTCCTTTGCGGCGCTCCGGAGTACCAAATGCTGATCCGCTCAGCAGGTCACTTCGCTCCCGGGCCCCCTCCTCAGGTTTGTGTGGAGAAGTGGAATTGTTCCGGAAGGAGTACAGGGAGCACACTTTATTGCTGTCAGGTTCCTGTAAGACCAAAAAAAATTATGGTCAAGATATGAGGCAACATGGGAAGTGTGTTTAATGATAAGCTTGTTGCTATTCTACTGTTATGCATTGCTTTCATTCAAATGCCATGACTGCAGGAGGTATTTGAGTCCGAGGTAATTTGGCCACATCAAATAGCTTAATCCTGGCTATTACACAGTTGTCTGTATTTCAACAGTACCAATTATTCTGGTAAATGAGATATGACAAGTGAAAAAGTGAGATGAAATGACGAGGTACCCTTTCGCAGGGCATATCCATAAACTGTTTACGCTTTGCTATTCATCTGCACAGACTATACAGTGAAACCCTCTAACTATAATCTCCTAAATTGCTGTTGAGAGTGCATTTGTGTAAGGGTGACTGCTGTGTAATTTACTCCTTTTCTGGAAAATGCCTGTTCTTAGTTGAGTGCCTGAAGCATTAGTAAATCTGCGACCTGTCTCAAGCTGTTGTTGTTTTTCTGTCCCACCTGTGTATGGTTTAGTATTTAACCAAGCGTCCCATCTTTGGCTTATAAGCTTACTTCCTGTGCACAGACATAAAGAAAATAGGGAAAAGAATGCGGGAGGAGAATACTCCTGGAGTGCATGGTCAGGATACAGACCATGGTTGAGGCCTGCGTCTGACAGAGGGTGGTGTTAATTATGGCTTCTGGAGTCTGAGAAAGCAGAAGGTAGCTGCAGCCAGAAGTTGGAGCCTTTAACAGGGGAACAGTTATCTTTGATTTAAACTTGAAAGATGAAAAGGAGCGCGGGTGGTTTGGTACCAAGCGGCAGAGGAGCACGGCCGGGGCACAGCACCTCCCAGTGCTGAGCTGGATGGCTTTACAGCTTAGCCTGGACAGTGGAGAGCGCTTGAGGGGAGTGGAGAAGTGCTGGGTTAATCAGCTGGCACAGGTTCAGGGCACAGCCCACACAGACGCATGGCACTGCAATGGAGCCAGGTAATCAGCAAAGGCAATCCTCTGATTCATTCCACCTAAAGATTTCCTCTCTTTTTTGCTCATTGTCTTGTTGCAGCTTTCCGTCTTATGCTACATCTGTTTTGCTCATTTTCTTCTGCTGTTTTTCTCCTACTTATCTTTTATTCCCCTATTTTCTATTTTAATTAAAAGTGCCAGAATAACGGGAGGGAAATTTTGAAGGAGGGTTTCATAAGAGGAAACTGTTATATCAGTCTTTACCTTAAACAACCTTTAGTGCTGATAATCATATTCAGTCCCTTGGTATAATACAGTATACTGTGAAAGTTCTAAAAAAACAAAAACATGTCTAAAACTGTAACTGTAACCATCTTAACAATTTATTGTAGATATGTCGAAACTGATTTTGATTATTTTTTTATTCTTTTTTCCTTTTTTTTTCCTTAACGTAGAAAACACTACTGCCTCCTTACCCCTGTGTTTCTGTGATGAGGCTGCTCAATGATGGCTGCAGCAGATGCTAAGTCAGGTTCTGCTGAAGGGTTTCACAGTTAAAAACTAGTTTGGCCGATGTCACCATGCAGTTAGCTGGGTTTGCGTAGATGAACGAGGTTTTACCCTTGGAAATTATGTCATAGCTGACCCTTACTTTCTCTATTGTAATTAGGTTGAAAGAAAACAGCTTCATTGAATACAAATGTGACTATATGCTTGGGTTGTTTGAAGAGAATATGTACTTTAACTGATCATATGGGACGCTAGATAAATTGGTAGATAAATTGGATCTGTTTGTAAAGTACTTTTCATCAGGCATTGCCCAGGCATAACTGTACAATAATTTGCCATAGTATTTTGGATTTCATCAGGTAAAACTAAATTATATTATGTTTTTGACAGTTTTTAGTTGACTAACAACAGCGATAGGAAATATGCTTGAGCTAATTGTCAACTGACATGTCCTCCTCAACTTTGATACAACTTTGATATATATGTCTATCAATCTATCTATCTATCTATCTATATAAATATAAATATATATATATATATATATATATATATATATATATATATATATATATATATATATATATATATATATATATATATATATATATATATATATTTGTATATATATATATATATATATATATATATATATATATATATATATATATATATATTTGTATATATATATATATATATATATATATATATATATATATATATATATAGTATATGTATTCAGGTATGTCTTGTGCTGCACTGCTGAGGAGAGCCTCAGTAGTCGAATTTGAAGTTACTTCAGATGCCCTGTGGGTCTCTTTACCAGAGACACGTCTGTCATAGACAACCACCTGCCTCCTCTGTCTATAACCCACAATAGCTTGTGCTCTTCTTCGTTCTGCTCTCATCAAAACTGTTCTACTCTTAGGATGTACAAGGTCCCTAGGGTGTTGCTTCTTTTCTTGTTTTGGTTCCTTTTACAAGCAGAAAACCAGCATGCATGCAACGAGGCATTTCTTTAACAGCAAAAAAAACAAAACAAAGATAGGCATGCAGGAGGGCGTAAAGCAACCCTCCCACCTTATTTGACCCCACTTTGAGCCCCATAATTTAGAGAAGAGTTAAGAATCATCTGCTTGACTCAGTGGAGTGTGTTTTTTTTTTATTTTATATATATATATATATATATATATATTACATTTCTTGAGACACCACAGTTGTCAAAGGCAGGAGGCATGCAGGATAAAGTTATTTTGTGCAAGCTAGGAACAATGAGAGCCTAATTAATTAGAGCTTTTATATTTTAGGGAGGTTAGCAACTGAGTAGCTTGCACTATTGGGCCTTTACTGCTTATCAAGGCTTTCTTTTTGTGCTTACAAGAATCTAATTGCTCCTACAAAGGCATCATAAAAAAGAAGAATGAGTACCAATGTGTTCTGAAACAGAAAACTTATTTTTGGCTTCTCAGAATTCCCTGGATCTTTTGAAACACTTGGTTGTAACATTTTCTCTTGTTAGCTCTATGGGGAACAGCTCTGGGATCTTTGTCAATGGCCTTTATTGCTGATGTTTACTGATATTCATTTTTAATATTCAACTATCAAAAAATCCACTATCAAAGCGAAACATGCTGCCAACGGTTGACTGTTTCTTACTATTTAACTCAAACAAATATTTCTCTAGAGGACTGCAATAGATGAGTATGTGTAATGTGTAGTGTGCCAGTTTTACCATGCGCTGCTGTGCTGACACCAGGCTGTCCCAGTCATTCTCTGGAGGTACGCTGCTGAGCGGCTGCATTTCATCAGGGGCTTTGCCGTGGAGCAAACTGTGCAGGGGCAGCTGAGGTGTACCGTGGGCATCTGCGCTTTCCTCTTTCTCCCAAGGCAAGTGCTCCTGGCTCATTGCATCACTGCCGTCAACCACAGAGGCGAAAGGGGATGTGGCTTGCTTAGAAGACATGACTCTGCTGCGAGGAAACAAACAGAGAAGGCAAAGAAAAAAAACATCAAATTATGCCAGCAATTTGTTTTCTAAACATTGTCAGGTCTTACACCTATTGCTACTTTTTTTTTTTTGCAGGTCATTAAGTCCCCAAGCTTTAGTTCAGGAACCCAATACCTTTGGATTTTACAGTTAGGATTCATAAATAAGGTTTTTGTCCTTTATGTCCTTGAACTTAGCTCTATGACAGCACTAGAGGATTGATTTCATCTACAGTCAGTTATAGCAGAGGGCCATTCACACTGAGCCTGGTTCTGCTGAAGGTATTTTCCTGTTCAAATGGGGTTTTCCTCTCCACTGTTGGTACATGCATGCTTAGTATAAGGGATTGCTGCAAATTCAATAAAACTATACAAGCCACTGTGCACTGTTGCTATGCTCATTCAGCAAAAGTAAACTGACTTTGATTGTATTAACACTGTAAAGTGCCTTGAAATAACGTGTTTCAAGTTGTCACTATATAAATAAAATGAAATCAATTTAGCAATGCAGGTTGCTATATGTAGGTTGGTAGGCTATAAATGCATCGCCCATGAAAATGTGATGCGAACTGGGATTAAACCCACCACTTTCTATTGGAAGAAATCTACCTGCTGAGTCAGAGTCTGGCAGGTAGTTTGAAAACAGAGTCTGGGTTCCTGTGTATCATGAGCCACTCCCTCAGGTTCTAAAGAAGTTTGATTAAAAACAGCATAAAACTGAGCAACAGGTCTGGCCAAAACCCTAAAACAGATCAGCCAAAGAGTGGGACTAAATTCTCATATAATGCATCATATTTGAACTATTTTCCAACTTATTTTTCCAGCCTTCTTTTCTAATCTTGATTTTGTAGTACTACATTAATAATCTTCCAACACAATTTTTTTCTCAAATTGTTTTGTTTAAGGTAATTTTACTGTTGACATCACATTAAAAAAAAAAGCTAGGTACTATTCAGAAATCTGCTACATACCATCATGAAATGGAAAAAAAACAACATTTAATTATTTTATTTTTTTTAATCATTTTTTTCTGAAACAATTAATGTTATTCAGAAAACCAGCTCAGTTTATTGAGATCACACTAATGCTGTATGATACAATAAATGAAAATAAACACTCTGCAAGGAAATCTAATTAAGCATTTCATAAAAGAGTATAAAAGGGCCTTCCTACATTGTGATGTGGAGAAAGAAAGCTAGAGAATATTTAGTTTTGAATACACCTGTATATACGTTGTTGCATTGTTAATATTTCTTGTTGGAGGATATCGGCTGTTAAAATCTTATATTTCATATTAAAAAAAGCATGTGGTTATTTTTTGTTTGTTTGTTTGTGTGTTTGTCTATATTTACTTATTTATTTATTGAATAATGTATAGAAATAAGGACAAGTTTTCTGGTATGACTTTCCAAGACAAAATAATATTGTCATGTTATATCGATAAACCTCAGTGTATTTCATGGGGATTTTATAGTAAATAATTTTTTATAAAAAAATGTATGAGAAATTCCTTTATTTTTTCCAGAGTTGAGCAATTCTGCTGCAGGAGCGGCACAAACAAGTAGAGGCATAAACACGTATAAACAAGACTAGAAAAGAAAAAAAATATAAAAGTTCAGCTTAAGATAAATTATATAGTGTACCACTATTAATTAAAAAGAAATAATTCAGGATATGTATTTTTAATTATAGCTTGGGCTTTGCGTTGTTGGTCATTCTGCTGAAAGGTAAACCTCCATCCCAGTCTTTAGTACTTTGCATACCCTAACCAGTTTTCTACCACAAAAAGCCGTATAGTTAACTGCATCCATCTTTTAACTAATCCTGACCAGCTTACTCTGATAGTGTCAAGTAAAGGAATTCCCAAAACATAATAACGCCATAATAACACTATTTATTATGGATGGCATCATTCCAGCTGTTTATCATTTTGCATGTAAGAGAGAAATAACAAATTTGTCTCCATCTGACCATCTGCTCTTCAATTCTTACTGTGTCTCCCTCTGCCTAACTGCTGTAGTTTTGATATATATAAAAGCTTTAAAAACCATGAATCACTTTCTTCTGTTACACATTCATACTTTAGGTTGGTCTATCTAAAAAAAGAAGCAAACTAAAAGTAATATGGTATGATTTACAGGTGTAAAAATGTTTTTAAAAAGTTTTAAAGTAATTAATACTTAAAGGCACTGTATTTGAATAAACAATTTCTTATTGTAAATTTCTTCAATGAGCACCATCTGCCCTGTTCTCCTGCTCTATCCACAGGGGTCAGTATGATAACACTTTACTTCCACTCTTAGCTTGATAGTAGAGGTGGTGGTGGGAGGTGGAGAGGGGGTACTCAAGGCTGGGTAGAGCATGGTACTGTGCTGTCCTTGCACTCTGTTGAAAGCCACGCACCACATAATAGGCAAAGATATGTTTTATGGCACAAAGGATATTTCACTAACAAGGACTTTAGGTCTGATGGTTCTTGGTCTTACTCAAGGGAAAATGACAGATGAGACTTTTTATCAACCCACACATTAAGGGTAATCATCTTTTTATCGTTCTTCTGCTGGCTGACAGACTAAAAACATTTAAGTACATAGGAATCAAAACTAACTTATTGAAATAACATAATACAAAAAACATATCATAATAGAGATGGAGTATTTGGAGTATCCAAAGTTATATTTGCTGTTCACCCTTTAGATTAGCTGTCCAGGAGCATGGAGCTAAGCTGGTCTATCTCCCCCGTCCTTTAGCCTCTGCAATTAACAGTTTTTTTTGGGGGGGCGGGTTCTGTCTTTGGTGGGACTTAGCCTTCAATTTTGATCAGCCATTAAATTGTTTCCTGCAATTATATCAGATTGAATCCCAGCTCAAAACGGCATCCTGTTAATTGAAAATCAACAGTCAGAGCAAAGTTCAGCGCACGTGTTTAACGGTAGAGTGGGGATTCATGTGTGTGAATGGTGGAGGCACGCCGATCACGTAGAATCCTGTGTATTTTTTATTCATGCACCCAAAAAGCTTGAGCCTGAAGCGAAACAAGCACCTCGTCTTCAATGGAGTCTGAGTACAAAACAAAGCACTGCTTTTGTATTACACAGTAAATCAAGTGGTATTATTTTACCACTAAAATATTCAGTCTCTGAGGCACTTTTACTTTGGTCTCCAGCCATCAGTCAAACTGCTGAGGCGTGAGCAAGGAAAGACGATAGACAGAGAGCAAAGAAGAGAGGGAGCAGTGGAGACTCCATCCTCCTGTAACATGTGTCTACAGCAATCTTGTTAAAGAATGCAACAGATCTGCAGCAGGCTCCATAACAGTATTTGTCAGCAGGAGTTAATAATTTATTAGCAGCGCTGGGAGGGCTGCGCTCAGGCAGCTAAAGAGTGGGGGAAAATCCTTGTGCCCCACCCCCATCTCCTGACAAGCCCCATACAATACTACCTCATATTATTGAAAGGGAAAAGGGAAAGAGTGGCAATAATTCTCTGAAAATATCTGAGGGCAAGCGTACAGTATTTTCCGCCTCTTCTCTAGAGTGGGGATCACACGGCTCTGAGATCTAAAGGGGGATGTGTGCAGTAGATCGGCGCTGACACAACAAAGACTTTGGATGAGGTGCGAAAAAGAGCAGAATTCATTTGAATGTGGTTACTACTACAAAGCATTGGGAAACAGATCATATATTTTGATGGAATAGCACTGTTTACACTGTTGGCCTCCATGCACACAAAATAGAAATCAGCAAACTAGCCATGTTTGAATAACAGCACTGTATCCTTCAAATAATCTCATGCACATTAATAATTCAGTCTGTTAAGCAAGGAATAGGCTTAAACTTTCACTCAGTAAAACTGAAAAATGTGTTGAGCTGATAAATTGGATCCAAACTAGACTAACAGTTAAGCATGATATTCCTTAAAGACAAAGCCTCTGTGACTTTGAAGACCTGAGGCAGAGATGAGACAGGGTCAGAAAAAGAAGCGCCTTGGTCTATATATAGCTGACAATATTGCGCACATTTGAAGGATTAGGACTTAAGTTCTCCAGCCACAGGCTCATGTGGCCTGGAATGCTTTGAGTCATGAATTGTTCCTCGAGATAATGTTTCATCATCGTGCAAAACAGCCGCTGCTTAATTGATAAGTATTAGAGGGGTGCTGTGCACCCCTCATCCCACAGGTCTTGTGACTGCTGGGCCATGTGTCCCTAGCTATCCCATTTCCTCTTTCATCATAAAAGGGTCTGGGCTGCTTTCGTCTGCCGTGTCTGCTCTTTCACACTGTTTACCTTTTATAGACAATGGTGATAAGTAACCCCTCACTGGCCCTCCCCCACCACCACTACCCCCTTATCCCACTTGTCTGGTTCAGTGCTGCTGTGGATCTTCAGGTTTTGCTCAAAAGCCCTTGCATTTGGATGGTAATGGTATAGAAAAGAAGAAATGGTCACAAGGATTTATCTTAAGAAAACTGGACGGGAAAGATGGACAATGTTTTTTTATTTATTTAAATTCCTAATTCTCTCACAAAGAGCTCTTTCCATGTGTTCATAGATAAACAGAGATGATACACTTATATATTAGATTGTTTCAAGAAAAATATTTTCTTTTGTCTATAAAGTTTAAAGAAACAGAACATGCATTTGTGTAAAACAAAGCTGAAGATCCACTTCAAATCCCTGCCATTTAGTCATATATAAAGGAGATAAAATATGAGCAGCTTTAATATAATGAGTGAGTAGTGTTTGATAATACTTTGCCAAATATTAAAAAATATATTAAAATAGTCCAAACAGAGGATAAAAATATGTTTTTTATTTATTTACCTAGCGCTGTTTTTTCTGTTTTGAAAATATAAAATGCGCATAACTTTTAAAAATAGCATGAGTAATTTTTTACAGAAAAAAACTTATCATTAATTAAAAATAATACTTTTTTAATGCAAAACACAATGGATTATATTCCGGCATTTGTGCTGGGACTGTGTGTGACTATGTGCCTCTGTGCCTGTGATAGAGTGGGGGGGGAAAAAATCATCCGTGTGTTTTCCTTCAGGGGTTCCTTGTATTCTAACAGGTGTCATGGTAGGGTTCCTCTGGGTTCCTCACCTGCCATAATGAGATATAACTACCTGACAGCTCCCAGCTGGAGGAGCACTGACACAGAATCCACCGTTTAGCACAATTAAATTATCACCCTCCATTGTAATTGTGCCACGCTGTGCAGCAGCCAGGTTCCCTGGATACATAATAAGCTCTTACGCGAGCTGTATACTGTGTGTGCCGTCTTTTCCATTCACAGGATGTAGATGCTCACACATACTTGCTTGTTGCATAATGCCCGCTATCTTAAAACCAGTTGAATGAAAATACTCTTTTTTTTTCAATCTCAAATTGAAATAAATAAAAATGTAAAAGTATGGTTAAAGAATTGCTAATTTTCAATTTAACTGCTGCGCAGAGGCAGGGGAGTTGTCTAAATGAATTTGTTTAAATTGTTGCTCCATTATTCTTGACCTTACCCTGCAAAAAGTCAACTCAATTACAGTGGCACTTCATCTTCACTTCACATTCTCTCCTGATACCTTCTCCATTAGAAACAGCCGCAGTTGCCACAGTTAAAATCCACACTCAAATGATAGCCACCCCAAGCAAATTAAGCAAGCCACCTGAAGTGCACACTTTACATATTGAGCAGAACATTGATAATTACTTTGCAGGGGAAATTATTTGCAATAATATGTTGCTAGAGGAGCTTGCTTGCAGCTCACTTGTGCAGCTGCCATCACAGCGTAGTAGGTGTCCTTGCCCCCCACCCAAGGCAAAGCCTGATGCAGGTGTGAGAGTGCTTAAAAGTCTGTGTCTGTCTAATCGGGAAGGGTCGATGAGCACTCACAGGCTGGATCCCTCCTCCAGCTTCCTCCACCTTCTCCTCCTCCTCCTCCTCCTCCTCCCTCAGTCCCTGTGCCACTGGCAAATTTTTTTTTCTGGTCCTGGAATACAAGCGCAGACCTTGATGGCATAACAGCCTCTCAGTTCTACAGGACACACACTCATGCATACGCTCTCAAAAATGAAGTTAAATAAAATAAAAATTCGCAAATGCTCATTTTTATAGCAGAATGAACTGGAGGAGGATATATCAAGATAAAATATATACAAGCTGGTCATGAAGTATAGTGGTTGCTTTTTCCTCTGTTTTTATGGGTCTGTTTACTTTCAAAAAATTTGACGGTGCTACTGCAGCACTTGAGTAAATCTCACAGGGCAGTCAAGCCATCAAGCAACATAACCGATTTTGATGAGCAACAGTGGAGGTTTGCGCTTTGCCTTATGGTTGACAGTAAGTTATGAGCCTTTTGTGAGCATAAGAAGAAAAACAGAGACTGGAATTTGGCAGGAACTCAATAATAAAGAAATCTTCTGTTCTTGAAGTGAACTTTTTTTCAGGGGAACAATTGAGCATTGTTTAAGGAAAGAAAAAGAAACGGTGACAGATGACATATAGAGTAAGGCGCCGTTTTTATAAACGTTAAACAAAGCCCCATTCAGATGAGGCCCATTCTGGCATCTGTACGTTTCTCATTGCCGTAAAGAATGCACTTAAAAAGTGTAGAGTAATATCTGGTACAGCTGCCAAAGAAATAAATGGAAAGGTTCACACAATAGTGGTAGGATGCTGTTTTCCTAATTTTGTAAATGTTATAAATCCAATAAAAAGGTTTTATTTTTACTGTTTTTGTGTCTCATTTATTTAACAAATATAGAAGGTATTGTTCAACATAAAATAAATAATATTTTAGGGGACCGGCTGAGGATCGACATAATTTCCTTTGCCTCTCAATAACAATCAGTAGTCACACTGAAGAAAAGTTTAGGCTGCTATGTCTTCTTAAAATCATGTACACTTTCGTTTTGTTTATTTAGATTTATATTTGGAATTATGTGACAACACAAAGTATTTCAGCGTAAACAGAATCAGCCAAAAATAACAATTAGGAAAGTGTGGTGTGCATTTTTGAGTCCAACTAGTCAAATCTTTGAAGAACCGTATTTCACCACCAGCTTATCACATTTACGACTGAATTTTTTTAAACTCAATATTCCTTGCAAAATAGCTCAGGCTCTACCATACCAACATTGTTTCTACCTGTGGAATTTGTCCATTAGTACAGTAGATCAAAAAGTTCAACGTTGATCTCCTTTGAACAGGGTATGTGTGTCCTACATCCTCTATATCAGCTTCATTTGGCATCCTGACAACAACAGTCTTCCCTCTTGTCACTCTTCCATAAAGGCTGCAATCTAAAAGGATTTCTGCTGCCTCTCCAAGGTCCTTAATTGCCTCATAGCTCTTATATTGTGTTCACACCTAACACAATTCCAGCAACAAAGTCGCCACATTGGCATGCTCTCACTCAGCTGACAAATCGCCCGCTTGCAACTCGAATGGCGGACCACGTCACCATGTCGTTAAATAACAGGAGCATTTATTTGCTGCTTGCAGATTTTAACACGGCATTGCGGACCTGGATTTTTCTAAGCATGTCTTTTTTCATAATGTAAACCGAACAGTGGCAAGAGGGTCCCAACAAGATCCCCCAGAGAGTAAAGGATCAAGCTGCTGCTGGATCTCTGTCCCTTTCTGAAGTGCTTTCGTCTGAACGAAACTAATCTGATCTACTGAGTAGCAACCTTGGCATCAGAGTGGGGCAGATGTGGCCAACAGTGCTCCACTCTGGAACTAAGGGAGGACAGCTACAGTCCAGAGAAGGGAAGATGGGAGAGCTGAGGAGGATATCGGGCAGAGCCCGCACTGGAGAGGGGGAAGAGGTGGTTGGAGGCCGGGGCCAGCTCTGGACGCTAAAAGTGAGAACAACAGGAGATTGGAGAAGGATGCCCGGCAGAGAATTAACCAGAGCTGCTGTAGGACCCACGGCCGGTGTCCTGCTCTGGAGCCAAGAGAGCAGGAGGTAATAGGAGGACAGCGGTAGATTGGAGTAAGATGCTGGGTAGAGGTGGCTGGCTGTGCCCTGCTCTGGAGCTACAACAGGAAGACAAATGATGAGTGACCTAACACTCCTTTTAAGGGCTAAATTAAAAAGGCTATTTAAAAGCCACCCACAAACCTCTTAATAGCATCCCACACTTTATCCTATGTCAACATAGTTTTTCCATCTTATTTGTTAACAAAAAAAAGCGTTGTCTAATGGGCTCCTTCAAAGCAAACTCCAGTCCCTGATTGGTTGTTCTTTTATGTTCTCTAACACCCGTTTTACACTGAAATTATTTGAACTACTATGTCATGACAGTTTATTTAGCGGGTACCTAAATAAAGAGGGTGGAAAACAAATGCAAACCAAACCTTTCTAATTTGTATTTGCAAAAAAAAAATAAAAAATAAATATAAATATATATCTACAGTATATATATATAGATATATATTTATATGTATATGGTATATAAATAGGAATATATATAGGAAAGCATGGGTCATTTTTATTCAATTCCAAAATGTTTCATCATCTACAACTTAAAACTTACATAAATACTTTAAAGTTTGTAGTTTTAACTTGACTATATATTTTTTTTTTCAGTCTTTTTCCATGGGCCTCAAGACAGTGAGAAGAGCCAGCAGGATGGAGTTAGAGCGGGTAGAGAGTAGCCACCTTTTATGTGACACATCAATTGGAAAATCAAAACAGGGGTAGTTCATTTGCTCCACCCAGATGAGGCCTACTGTAGCTGAGCCATGATGAATAGGGGTCAGGCAAGCCACACCTCAAAGATTTATGATTAAGGCTTATTATGTTGGGGAAACTGACATTGATTGCTGATTTAAACTGTTGAAACCAATTAATTTGCTGGAGCTGAATAGAAAGCATGGTCAACAGTGTGTGTCATTCTGACAGGTTGGATGGGATGAAGGCAAAATGAATGGCTGTTGCCTGGCTCTGTTTGGAGGTGGTTAAAACTTACCCCGTTTGATTGACAGCTGATACAAAAACAGAAAGAGAGGGAGGAAGCGAGACACTATCAAAATGGAAAAAAGGTAGATATGAGGAGAAAAACCAAAAGCTTCAGCCACTGATCTGGGTAATTGCCCCAAAATTTGCTTCACCAGGAAGACACATACACGCTGCTGTTTTAGCAATGCTGAAATGGTTTCATTCACGGTGCGGCGCAGAGGAAATCCAAGTAAATGAATGTGAAACATGGCTCTAATATAATCAGAGCTGACATCATGGTCGAACAGAAAAATGTGCTGCATTTTTCTAGCTGAGGAATTGGCTACTGTAGTGGAGTAAATGCTGACTGATAGACAAAATGTTTCTAATACCAGTCTCTAATATTGTGCTTCAACGCTTCTATGCCTTTATGCAGAACAAACACCATTAACACTTTACTTTACTCAGGCTATTGCCAGTGTGTTCTTTTGTGCCATTTCAGTCTCAGATGTATCCTTTCTTGTGGTTATAGGTGGTAGCTTGTTTACTGATACCTTTCCCTTTGTGTTGGTTTCGCAGTTCTTTTTGCAGGCTTGCTCAGACAACACAAGCATCACGCCAGGGTTCCAAAATGAAATCATTAACTAAATTGCTTTCTTAAAAAGCCACAAGTGTACAGCAGGATATGTGTGTGTGTGTGTTTGGCTGTGGGCCACGGGCCTCTGGTTCTCAGGCAGTCTGTGCCCTGGCTCTGTTGTGGTTTCCTGCCACCACAGTCATTACGCTTAGCCTCTGCTGAGAATGATGCAGGATGCAGCATGCCTCGCTTCACTCCCTGGACTAAAAACAAATGGCATAAAATCCTTATATTTTTTCAACAAATTAAATTGCCTCTTTATCCTATAAAGTATGGGTAATGACAGGATTTCAGTAGGGATTGGCTTTTCATATGGAAAATCATCATATCACTTAGGGAAAACTATCTTAGGAACATCAAATGAAAAAATAGAAGTAACACAGAAACACTAATTTCACACAGATATTATGAAGCAACATTTCAGGAAAGGTTGCTAATCTGCCTGAGATAGGTTTCAATAAACAAAGCAAACAGAAAGGAGGGCAGATAGTGAGTGAAGGACAGACAAATATTTGATAAGAAGATAGAGGCTGCAGCTAAGCTGTGTAGAAAGGTAGCCGAGGACCCCATGGACATACACACACATGCCAAAGCACAAACCCTGTCTGTCAATCTACTCTACACTGAGCAAAAGGTAGCAGATGTTTATTTCACAGCCTGTTAAGTATGTAACCATTCTGCAAACAATAGATGGGACACGACAAAGGTCGCCACACTTGCAACACACTTTACAGTAAAAGGCAGGGAAATCTCAGGGGTCACTTAGTAAATAATTCACTTTATTTTCTTTTTTTTTAACTCAACACCAAGAGATTTTTATAGGACATAGAGAGTACAGATTAACCTAAAAATATTGATACTCCTGGAATTCTTTGATTAAGAATTTTGTTTCTTAGGTAAATAAGAGTTACGGTTAGTGAATGTATTTGTGTAAATAATATTTTTTTTTTTACCATTTCATTTCAAAAAGTCTTTTGGTAATCCCTTTATAATCTTTAATTAAATGGAAAAATCTTAATTATCATTAAAAAAAGAAACCTTCTTTTTATTGCTAACCTTGTTATTGCTAACAATTAATCCATGCTGATAAGCTGATGCTTATCAAATTAAGAGATTTTTAACCATTTTAATGTGAAAGTAATATAATTTTTTCTGATAATGTATGTTCTTTAAGAGCATGAGTGCTAAAAGCACCTGCTGAATGGTTTGTGAGAACTTGAGTGATCTGTCAAGGTCTCATTTCGAGGTTTGTGGGGGATTTAATATTGAAAAATGATTTTATTCAAAAATATATATCTTTCTGCCTGTATTTGTCTTCTTTAGCCAGCGAGGACCCTTTGTGCACTTCTGCAAATCAGCAGTCTTTTTTGCGGTTACCTCAACAGATCCAATAGGAGGAGAACAGTTAAACGAAGTTCTATCCCTTCATAGCGCTTCATAATGGCTGTGTCTGAATGTCTGCCCTAACTCCTAAAACTCTAACTCACTATATAGAGCGGGGACTATATAGTGGACTTTATTGTTAACTCAGTTAACTGACCATTGGGACAGATAATCACTACTTTTCCCTTCTCGTTGGTCACGTGTGCATCTTCCTTTGTCCATGTCACAACAAATCCCATCATTCCAGGGTCTATCTGCTCATCTAGTGACCATGGCTGATCACTTCTTTTTAAGGTGCATTGTGGAAAACTTCGAGTCCTCTACTTTTTCATCCACCAGACTTTCAGACACTCATTTAAAATGGCGTAACCACTTATATATTGATCACGGTGGATGTTCGGAAACAGCCAATTACTTTATAAAATTATTTTTCAACTGTTAGCAGCACACAGTACATTGTAAGCCTCCCCCTTCCACCTCAAGCAGTAAGAAATATTTTTCACTACTCATTTGCTAAAATTGACTAACAGTTTAAAACTACTCTTTTCAGAGCGTATCCAACCGTGATTAAATGTGATTATTTTGTCATTCTTTTGTCAACAAAGGTTTGGAATTGATAACACCTGTATAAGGGAAGGTGTTCAGACTGACCACCAGGAACAGTAAGGCGTGGCATACATCTAATGCATTGGCCTATGTGACCCTGAGGATGGCTTCATTATGTATGTAGATGTTAAAGCAGTCTATTTTTATGTTAGCAGGCAATACATAAGGCATTTGAGTTCAAATCCAGCTGCTCATTGCATTGCTGCTGGATCTTATTCTGACTCTTCCCACTGAACTGATTGTTTACCTCTGTTTAAAAGGGTTACCTTTAGTCAAGCTGTAATATGCTAGTAGAAATAGCTTTTTTTTACATATTTTATCAACAAGCCAGGAACAGTTTATTGGCTATTATATAAAACCAAAAGAATTCACAGTAAATGAAGTTGAGTGTCAAATGTTAAATGGTTTTACATTTAACACCCATTTAAAGTTTTCAACTGGACTTATTTGTTTACATAAATATTCTATAAATTCAACCAAGGCATATCAGCTTTAAATGACAGCTAAATCTCTATAGCACAAATTGAAAACACATGACTTGGTTTTAATTTAATCTTGGCCAGAGAAATCCTAAAAGCCATACTGTTTGGATATATCTTTTTTTTGCAGCTGTTAAAGAGCAAGTAGTGAATTCAAAGTCTTTTGATGGCAAAATGTAAAAGGTAACCTGAGAAATATCTGTTTTTGTTTGCTTGCAAGCATGGTTTTAGGGAAGCTCTCTAAAAGCTATCAAAAGTTTAAGCATTTCCCACATCCTCCTCTTCTGGGTGTGCCTGTAAAGTGCTTCACTCCCTCTTCTTAAACCTCTGAGGAGTTGCATCATGGGATGGCGTGTATGATTGTAGCACTACAGTATACTTTAACATAAGGGAAATACTTAATCTTGGTAGATTCATAAACACCTTATGAGGTGACTGGTCTCAGACCAGTCAGTGCTTTGCTTAATTTAGAGGCCAAGAGGACTGAGCAGCAGCCCAGGGTCAACTCACTGTTTAGGGCACACACACAGTTTATGATCAGCCTTTGTGTTATTTCATGCTCACGTCGCTCTCTCATTATCAGAGAGGGTTTATTGGGGATCCTTAGTTGATACAGTTAGAGTTGCTGCAATATGAACTGCACACCAAGAGTCAGAAATGATCTGCATATTCAATAACTTCCGTAATTATATGCGCAATTCATCAGATGAGATGTGATTGCAGGGGAAGTGGAATAGAGTGGAATGGAGAGGAGCAGAGAGGTCTGATTCCTTGAGGACTAAAAATCTAATCACAAAACTAACATGATAATTGAAATCTAAATTGAAAGGCTTAGCTCTCGGGGAGTGCATGTCAGACATGGTGTGTAGAGGAGTTAGCAAGTGTTTAGCAGAGCAGGAGAGAGCTGTAGGAAATATTTTTGTCAAACGAGCTGAAAACACAATGCGAAGAAAACCACAAAAATCATTCTAAGTAATAGTTTTAAGCATATATCTGTACTTTATTTTAAATACCAAAGATCATATTTTTTTTTCTTTTGACTGATCATACCCATAAACATGTTGCTGCTTGCAACAGTGAGGGATGTCATGTTTATTAGTTCTTACATAATGGGTAATAATTGAGTTTCATCTTACAACTGTTTTTGTATTCCACGTTATTATGTTCATGTATTTACACAATCCTGCACAATCGTAGGGGGAGAACTTGAACTGGTATCCAGTCGGTTGCAATTCACAAGTTTGTCCAAAGATCACAAAAATCTGGTGGCTAAAATTGCAATAAATATTTTAGAAATACTAATTAAAAAAAGCTTTGTAGTTTTAAGTTGCCCCCATCGCTGATAGTCTACAGATCTTCAATTAGTCAATTTGTAACTATGGTTCTTCTCTTCATGCATAGACTACTGTTTTTTTACTTCAAAAGTCATTGAAGTAAATAATAGGGTTAAAAAGAAAATTTGATTCTGATTTGAGTTTTATCTATTTTTATTAGTTTCTATTTTTATTTATAAATTATGCTACTATATTGCACACCTGTATAGCAAAATACATAACCTGTTGATCAAGAGGGTCCCTTCTTTACATATTGATGCAAAATCTGTTTGGTCATAACTGACTTTTTAATAAATACTTTAAACAAGGATTTATCAGAAAGTAAGGGATTGTCCTGTTACCTATAGGATGACTGTTTGAATCCTGCTCCGCATTTGTGTCACTGGGCAAGACGCTTCACCTGCCTTGCCTGACGGCCGACAGATGGCCTTGTGAGGCCAACGTATCGCAGCCTCACCTCTGTCAGTCTACCCCAGGGCAGCTGTTGCCACAATGTCACTTTCTACCATCAGCATGTGAATGTATCGTTGACTGACTGAATGTAGTGCACACACTTTAAACAAGGCCATTAAGCAATATGTGACCATGTTTGAGCGTTAGAAAGTTTTTTTAACCTGCTTTATTAGAATATTTCCTGTTCACAAAAAAATGTTTTACCATTTAGCAAAAACAGAAAAAAAATCTGTCTCCTATTTAATTGCTTTATTTTCTTCTTTACTTTTGCCCCCTTTGTCTGCTAAGTGTCCTGAGCACAGGATTCATATTCAACCCTCAATAACATTTCATTTGTTATGCCAAATTCATTAACCTGTACTGCTGTTCAGCTGACCTCGGTCATAAATTTGCTTAATGTGATAAGACGGTTTCCAGCTGTAATAAGGAGCATTAAATTTAAAGAGAAACACACACACTGTCCCTATCTAGTCATGGATCATTCAAACTCAGAAGTGTTTTAGAGCAAGAACATTCCTCTCTTAGAGGATTTTACTTTTTTTTTCTTCCCATGAATCCACAATGAATGTTTTGATTTATACCTAATTGTATCACAACTTATTACTCCGAAAATAGTTAATGATCATTTCTCTTCTCAAATCTATTTTAGCTGGTATTAGCTGGATAAAAATTCCATCAACGTAAATCTATAACACTACAATTTATTCTGTCTAAAATAGTTTCAGTTATAATTTAGGGTTCAGAACCAGCTTTAACATTATTTGAAATTACTGAGATAATTTAATAGCTTTTCATGCGTTTCTTCTTCCTTGAGGGTTAGTATAATCAGTGACAATGCAGGAAATGCTCTGGTATTGTAGAAAATCCTAGACAACTTTCACCGTCAGGTTAAAATACTGACTTCCCTGTGGTCCTCTATCCCTCAGTGGTCTCGACTAACAACTCCCTCCAAAGAGCCTATTAGACCTGAATCTCACTTTGCTGTTAAAAAGGGTCCTGTCCTTTCAGCACACTCACTTCTCTGCTTTCTGTTTTTCATAGCATAGGTGCAGGAGCAACACAAGTTCATTGTTCACTCGCAGATGGAAGTTGAAGTTACCAGGGTAACAGCTCTAATCCTTTCTCTTTTTTTTACCATTTCTTTCATATTAACAGTCTATCGAGAGCCACCTTTTAAGTCACAGGGAAGGAGCACTTGCTTACCCACTTTTAATTAGCCATGACTCTGTTTGCCAGGAGACAGCGTGATGAGCTAATCGAAATTTACGAAATAATGACGCACTGCGAGAGGCTACTTCTTCTTCCCAAGGCCCGCTCCAAGAATAACAATAATGAGGCCATTATGGAGGATTGCACTTTAAAACGGCTGCGCAACCACCAAAACAGAGGACATAATTGTTCTGGTGTTTTCCATACAATCAACAACCCTTTGTGAATTGACTTGAAAACGAGCAGAGCAAAGAATGGGTGTCATAATGATTGGTCTGTGCTGCCTTCAAGATGCTGTACAAAGTGCCCTGTGAGCTAGATAGACTACTGATTTGCTTGTGGATGAAGACATACATATTTTGGTCTTGTATGAAAAATGTATTTTCTCTTTGTAGTGTGTTGCCGGTGTGTGTGTGTTCTTTTTTTAATACATTGTGGGCCATATTATCTGGAAAAATAGCACATTGTTGGAACCAACTGCTCCTTGTTGGGCCTGATGCTTGGACCCCACAGGGAGAAATGCTGGTTTTGGGTCATGGTTCATGTTTAGGACAGGTGTGAATTGCATTTAGGTTGGGGTTAGGATTAGTTATAAACACATAATGCTTAGGTTTAGGGTAAGGGTCATAGTTATGCTGTATAAATATTTTAGAAATGAATTGAAGTAAATGGAAATGCCCCACAAAGATAGTAAGACATGTTTGTGTGTGTCGGTGGGGGGTTCTAATGTAGCCTGGGGCTGTATTAGAGAACCTGAGACCCATTCAAATTGAAACACTAAGACCCTCGATGTCTGGAGAGATTAACCACATATGCACATCTCTAATTGTTTTTTGAGGGTTTTTTTCTGTGTATGGTCTAAAAAAAATTTTTTTTTCACCTAAAACAAGTGAAAACAAACATATTCACCAGTATGTAGTGAAAAAATTACTGCAGTTTATATCAGGCTTGTCTGCTTAGTGTAATCCAGCATGCCAAGAAGGCTCAGTTTGCTAGCAAAAAATCAAATCTGCACTTCAACCTAACTCAATAACAAAAAGCGGAAACAGCAATTCATAAAAAATAAAGTTTCCTATTAAAACTTTCTGGTGGAGAGTTTGATGGGGTTGCACAAACACAGCTCTGCAGCTAATAGCCAAGCTCTATTGTCAAAAGAGAGTAGAGAAAACAGGGCTTGAGGGCAGAAGGAATGCTAAGTGGGCCCCCTAGTCTAGTCAGCCTTCAGTGGGTTTCATTTATCTTCATCTTGTTAGACTAAATTAATTAACAATCTCAATGTTACACACTTTCTCCTTTCATTACATTCAAATAATGACGAAAATGCTAAGAGAGGTCCTGCCCACTGGGGGTACACTAAGACTGAAGCTCTCTCTGTCTATCTTTCAGCCATTAGCTCTCTTTTTCTCTGTTCACATGTCTGTGTTGGGTTCCTTCCCCTCTCTGTCTTTCATTTATTTTCATTTTTCAACTCACTTTTTGACTGCACAAACAAAAAGCTGATAACTGTGTTGCCTAAACATATTAAAAATTGATCTAAGGTGAAAACACATTCCATCAACAAAGAGAAACTAAAAAAAATTTATGGCACATCGTATTCTGCAAAACAGGAAACCTTTGGCTTACTATAGAGAAGTTTTAAAACATGTTTTTTTTTTACTAGATACAAAACTGAGATCACCCAATTCTTAATCCTATTTGAACATCTATCTCTAACAGAACAAAAGCTTTAGAGTTGTGCTTGAAATGAAGAGTATAACTGTTTGACTTTCAAGTGTTTGTCACAAGAACTGTGTAACAGGTTTAATTAGGGAGACGTGTTTATTAAAAATGAAAGTGGCTCCTTTGAGAGCCTCTAAAGCTAACACAAACTCAAACCCAAACTGATGACTCAACACATTATTGAAACAAGGCACATCTGTCATATTAGGTACTAAAGCATAAAAAGTCAAAAGCCGATCAACTCTGGAACAGATTTGCATGCGTGCCACTATTGAGATGGTCCTGAATTACATAACTTTGTTTTACAATAAAGAAAATTGGATTCTTTAATGGAGAGCCATAATTATCTACCTTTTTCTTTCCCTTTTCCAGCCCACCACCTCACAGCCCACTGCCCACTCCAGCATACAACACTTATCAAAGCAAAAAGAGCTAACCCTAAAGCAAGCCTGCCTTTAATCTTGGCCCGATTGTCTAAGCCTCAATCGGTGTGCATAATATCTTCTGCTGCCTTTAATTAAAACTGACATCGACAGAACGATGTGTATTAGAGAAACAAAAAAGGTGTTGGAAAGCCATGATATTATTCCACATTTAATTATAGAAAAGGTACAGAAATGTTTGGTCAAAGTTTTGCTTTTTCTAAGATACTATTCTATCTTAGCCCTCAAACTTTAAGGATATGACCAATCTTTTTGTCCAGTTGGTGTCCATTTAAGTAATGTCAACAGGTGCTGAGAGATCCACTTTGTAGTTGTTGCTACATCTCCAGAAACTAAAAGCAAAAATAAAAAATGTTTGCGCCTTTAAAACTTTAATAAGCCTAATGTCTTTGACTCTTGTCAGATTTCAGGGGTTAAACCAAAACAAAAAAAGGATATTATGCCCTAACAGATAAAACCTATATTGTACATTTTGCAGCAAGTCAAATATCTTTTAATATAATCAAATTAAAGGAAAGCCGTAGGTTGAATTTTCTGTTGTGCGACGGAACTTAAATTTGAAAAAGTTTTATTTCACAGATTTGTATGCTAAATAAATTCTAGTAGATCGACTGGATCAGGATATATTTCAAGACTGATTTTCTCTTTCATGAAAGAACTACAACAAAATTCCTTTTTTTCCCTTTTTTTATGTAATAAACATTGTTTAAGTCGTGGAAAAAATAATGAATCAATTTTTAAAAAGTCAAGACATTTGCCTACAGAAATCCTGAAGGACGCTTTGATTCACATGAGTAATGGTATCAAATCGTCCTTTCTTTTTAAAATGCCCCCAACTGTTCTGCAGGAGAAAAAAATGCTGTTAATTTAATCAAATAAGTGACCTTTTGAAAAAGAAATCAAAGAGGATTCATTAGCTTTAGTAAAGTTTGTCTGACAGCAGCTTTGAAAGGCAGATGCTGCTGTGGCTTTTAATGAGCCAGCCCTAATTAGGGAGCAACACTGGAGCCTAGAGAAGGTAGTTGACTAGGAATGGAGCCAATGGTAAATAAGCTTCCTTATTTACTTCCACTGTGTGTAATGACAGCACACATTTTTAATTAGAATCCCAAGATGGGGAAAGACAAAAAAAAATCTAATCTTTACATTAGTATGAAGACAAACACAGGATGAAACGGAAAACAAGAGAACATCACAAGACTGATTTGCTAGTGATTGCCTCAACCAGTCAACCCTGATGAGGGTATTTAGCAAGTCAGGGGCAAATGAGCAGAATGGTCAGACAAGAGCATGCAGTATGAAGACACAGAGAGCCTAACCTGCAGGCCATTTAAACTGTGAAGCGAGTGGAGAAGCAAGGGGTGGGGAGAGCTCATGTGTTTGTGACCATCAAGTTGTTGATGTGTGCTTTCAGTCTGACTCAAGGCTGTAAGGGTAAGCATGTGTCTCAGCCACACACCACATGAACACAATTCTAACACACAGCTTGGGTAAATAGGCAACAATCTCTGTTGGACAGTCTTTCAGATGTACAAACACATGCGCACACAGAAACGTGCACGCAGACATGGGGCATATTCCACAGCTAACAAGGGATATTAACCCTTCAATGTTTGCCACCCCTACCCGACCTGTGATCCTAAACGGCAACAACGGAAATGAAACTAACCTCAAGAAAAAGCTGCTACGAAGAAAGCCTTCCATGTCAGCGAGTGGGGTTCTGGTAGGAAAAATCACAGAGAACATCTTTTTTTAACCGTGAAGTGAGTTATAATCAGGAAGAAGAGTAACAGGAGATGGGGAGGGAGGAAAAAAAGGGGGAATAAAGAAAAGAACAGCACACCGATCATACATCTTCTTATACAGGATCTTATGTCTTTAATTAAAGCAAAAAATATGACTTGGAACCCATCCTCTTTTTATATGAACTGACATCATTAATTACATCTCTTTCCATTGAAGGACTGAATTTGCATACAACATTGGTTAGCACTGATGATATGTTTGCATCAAATAAACCCTGCCCTCTGATCACCATACAGCCCGTATCCACGGCTGTGTGCATGTATATGGATGCGGATCCAGCCCCTGTAACCACAGATCCCGTCTGTTCAGAGTAGCCAGCGGTGGTCCAGCTGCAGCCCATGTGTGGCGAGGCTGCTGTGGCTTCTAGGAGCTTGGCCACAGGGGACCCGCGCTGGGAATCACAGCGCCAATGAGGCAAAAGGATGTGGTCATGATGTCACCACTTGTATAGGTCGCTCAGAAGCCGTAGCCACAAAAAAAACTGGAGACACATGGATAAAATTGACTTAGAACAGGTTTCCATTAGGCAATGTTATTGGTCTGTGTAATGCACACTTTTTATTGTGTTAAGGACTGACTGAAAATTGATTGGGTTTCACACACTAAATTGTGTAAGTGGACATTTCACTGGCGAATCAAGTTTAAATTCCTTTTTTTTGTTTAATAATGTATACTTTTATTCTGATTTTATCTTGCATAAGGTTAACATTAACTTCATTTTCTTAGAGTTTTGACTTCTAAGAGTCAACGCAACACATGGCTGATGGTAAATCTGCTACTTTTCATATCAAGATAATAATAAGAAACACAAGCTAAACGGTTAATTATACTTCAGCCCTTAAACACCTTTCAGTTGCATGGATGTAATTTGGCATTTTCCCTTCTTGCTCAAGTGGCCTTCAAACAAAGCCTGTGAGAAAATGGAAAGAATGAGCCAAGCCCAAGGACACTGTGCCTTTCAGCTTGGCCAGCACTTAGCAAAGCAGTGGCTTCACAAGGCCCAAAGGGCTCAGCTGAGACTTTTCTCACAATAAGGTGTCTGGGGAGGCGGGAGTGGCATAGCCAGGGGTACTTGCAGCCCTGCTCTTTTCTCTACTCTGTTGGGCCCAGAGCACATAATACCATCACCATGCCACAGCACACCGAGCCAGTGACAACGTGAGAAAACAACCGTCAAACAGAGCAAAGTAGCTCAAGCGTGTCTCCTCACTTCTGGGAGTGCAAAAAGCACCCAGTGCAGGCACACACAAACCAAAACAATCACCAACACAAATATTAACTCATTCTGAAGTTAATGCACGAAAAGAAAAAGCTTCTTCAACTTCATTTTTTAAAATGCATTGAATATGAAGCACAATCACAAATATGTTTAAATTTTACAGACCTTTCAAAAGGATTTAAAGATAACAAAAATAAAGTAGTCAACCCAATAATGTTTTTGTTTATCTTTAGTTTAAGGCAATATCATTTTCTCTTTTACTCGCCCTATTAATGTTTTCTTTTCAGCTGATCTACTTTCTTTCCTGGTCAGAAACAACCAAAAAAAAATATGCTATGAATATAAAATCAGGGGTTTTGAAGAAAATTGCCAAACTTGCAGAAAAAGATTCTTCAAGCTTTAAACAAAGACCACCTGTAGATTAATAAAGAAATTAGTGATATGAGGATAGGTCTCACTAAGTTGGCATAGGCCACTCCAAGCCGCCCAGCAGTCGTTCAGAGAAAGACTTTCTGCCAAAAGCTGCGTCTGCTTAACCAAGTCTCCACCATCTGCAACAAATGTGCTCTATTAAAGCAGTACCATATGGACAACAAGCTAGCTATTAACACGGCTTCAGCACATCCTTTAACCTAGCCCAGATTTCAAACTTCCAGTCAAATTGACTGCTGATTTAATGCACCGCCAGCAGCCATGTGGGTCTTGGCACGAGACAGCACTCTCAGTCTTCAGTCATTAACGGGCTCACATCGTGCACAGCCCACAGCGAGACACAGAAGTTAGCTGCACAGAGCATGTTGGTTTAACATCCCAGGTTAGTTTTTATATTCTCTTAAATAAACCAGTAGAAAAATGGAGGGCTTCGTTCCTTAAGAAAAGTAAACTAGAGTTGAAAGTATTTTACTAAGTCCAACAGTAAGCCACAAACATTAACAGCCTTGCAAGTGGCTTTTTTTCCACAGGGGTTTATTTGCATAGATCTGAAAAAGAGCGAATAAATTGAGGACAGGAGACGTATTTGTTGACCATAGAAAGTGCTCAAGACTTTAATTTATTCATGTTCATTCAATATTTCTGTAATAACAATGTATCTGCTATAAAACCTTTCCTCAATATAACTGATCAGTTACAGATTTTCTGTGGTTTTAAACCTAAACCTTGTAATAGGCTTCTTTAATCAACCTTACTTGACTCAAATGCTAAAATATTGGCTACACAAATGTAGCTAAATGAAAGATTAGTAACACATACATAATGGCAGTCATTTCATCCAAGAGCTCCAATTTTCTATTATTAAACCACATCACAAGTTGGATGTATGGCTGGCATTGTCACTTTGTTGCGTTTGCAAAATGTAATGTAGGCCTACACTTATATAGTTTTTTTTTTAAGTAAGGAGAAATGACCACAGTATTTTACACTATATTCAGTCATTCACCCATTCACACACACTGATGGTGGCCAGCTACATTGTAGCTACAGCTGTCCTGGGGCTCACTGACAGAAGCAAGGCTGCAGTACACGGGTACCACCGGGCCCTCTGAACATTTATGTATAACTTCTGGATTATTGGCTTCTTCCATTCTGAGTGGCCTTTCAGACCACTCATATTAAAGTAAAACACTCATATTCCTTTACTTTGAAAAGTCTTTTTATACTTTTATTGCTTATGTCACTTTAATAGATATCTAGAAGACAGAGCCTGTGTTGTTCATTGACCATAAGTTGCGAACTGTTGCCAAACATCTGGAGTTCAAAAATTTTCGTTCTGATATTTTGGCTGTTACAGTATATTTGGAGTTGTTCACAATGTTGCAAAAGAAAAATATATTTTTGAGATAATTCCCTAAAACATTTAAATATAGAACTCTACTTTTTGTTTAACAAATCACCAGCTTACAAAGCCCAGGAAGCAACATCTTGGCTTTCCCACATCAGTGCATAGTAATTTTAGAGGAAATTATAGTATGAAAAAAAAAGAACACTATGAAACTAAACGGGATTACAAACAACTCTTAAATCATGTAAATTCTACAAACAGACCCTTAAAAATATGGAGATAGTCAAGTATAAGAGTACAGGGACACAATGGATACACACATTTTTATAGGATAAAGATATTTATCTACCATCATTTCTATTAACAAATCTGAAATATATCCAAGTGGTAGTACAATCCCCATATTACAACACAGGAATGCACGTATTGCTAGCAGATGCACGTATTTCAGTCAGCATTGCCAGATGAGTAGTGAATTAATTTGTGTGAGCCACTCCAACATTAGGAAGGTGTGTTGAAAGGTGTCTGCTCATGTTTCAAATTAAACGCGCTGCTGGTCAGCATTAGCACCTCGACACCCGTCGGCAACTGACACTTAGGGAGCTGGGGGTAGGATGGGTGAGAGAAGGGAGGAGATCCCACCCCTGTTCACACTGGAATAATTAGAACATGTCAGGAAGAATTAATTTCCTCATTTTTCAAAAGGATACACAGAAATTACCATGTTATTATATGACAGGGTCCCAGGGAGAATTGGATTAAATTTGATTTCTTGTGCAGCCCACACAACAAATTAAAGTCATAAATAAGATGGAAAGAAGCAGGCACAGAGCATATGTTTATGGCAATGAGTGAAGCCAAGGGAGCAGAAACAACCATCTTCATTTCATTTTATTTAAATCAGGCTAACACCGTGTCTCTGAATGACAGCAGTTACTAATGGGATGATACAGGCTTCTCAGTATTAACAAAGGGGTTTTAAAACTTCATATGAGGATACATAAAATAATAGGGGATTACCTAGTGGACCAATACATTCTTCAGAGGTTATACCAGTAAACATGGTGATTCTATCATAAACAGTTCCATATATTAATATAGTTAATTTTTTTTAACATGTTTTTGGCAAAGTCTATATTTTCAATAGAAATTATTAGGTGCCATAAAAAATAAAACTAATGTTTTGCGAAACAAGTATGTTGTTTGTATCTATAGACACTCACTGACACCACTCGAAAAGATAATGACAGAAGAATTTTGGCTTTAAAGAACGAAAAACCCAAGACCGACAGAAGGCTGATGGAAAGAATAGTTCTCTATTCCAGGAACTAAAATTAATAGATGCGACTCATTTGAAAAGAACTGAAAACTTTCTAAACAATACCTATCCGTAAAACCAAAAACACTATTCCATAATGTTTAATTGTCTTTTCATATAAACTTCTGTATGTTTTTTTTATAATTTCAGTAATGCCACTTATGTACAGTATCACAACTTTGACAGACAATATAAGGATGCATGCATTTTCCACACGGGGAAATTTTGACATTTAAATAACTTTAGTCGAGACTTCTTGAGTTCACCTTTTTATTTCCTCACAAATTAAAAAGCTACAACTAATTTAAAAAAGGAATTCTGACAAAAGAAGTATTTCAAATTAGATCCTAGCATTAGGGCGTATTGAAGTCAGTATCATGTCTCGAAGTGAACCAAAATGTATTGACATAGCTCTCCTCCTGAGGGCCAAACTATACTTGTTAGCCTAGTATTACAATGCAGTGTTATCTTTGCTGAAGGAATTTCTCTTTTTTTATGTCTATCTTTTTTTATCTCTGCCATTAGATTGTATTGCTCCCCTGGGCTCCACAAACTTTAAATAATTTGCGAATCAATTAACTGGCTACTCAAAAGGCAACAAGGATTTCACACTCTCGTGCCGTGGTGCATTATAAGTTGGAGATGATTCATGGCTTTTTGGAAGAAAACCTCATGGCTGAAACCATTAATTCGTTTTACCAGACTTTTAGTTATGAATTACTTTCTACAGCTGGTGTGAAAGAAGATTAATGGTGTGTTCTTTGACAGGAGCATGTACTGCGGAAAAGTGTCCTCTACAACAAGAAGCGAATTCAAAATATGAAGCCGCACAGCAGAAAAATCAATTTTAGCCTTTTACTCTACCCTTTTATTATGTTAAATACATTTTAAAAGTAACAAACTCTACAAATATAACCTTTGGTTAATTCTAATTGTCATGGGAATCTTAGTAAAGCTGAGGTATGTTTTAAACACTTCCACCAGGTATTGACATCTGAACAATTAGTATTCCCAAATGAGCTAGGGGATTCACTGAAGTATTTGTGGTTGATTAAATTAAAATCATTGTCATGCAGCCTCTGTTTGGCATATTGACCACAATCATTGGAGGGTCAGTGAACTGAAGAGGCTCATTTGTTGGATAATAGACACAAAGCAGCCATTCAAGGTTTTTCATTTTCATTTTAGGAATGAAGTGGTGTTTATTTAATTCCAGTCAAAAATGGCTCCCTACATCCCATCTTTGGTCTATAAATATTGGCATAAAAAGCTGTGAGACTGTGTGGCTGTGGCTTATTAGATAAACAGTACATTAACAGAGTGTGTACCCGTTCGGGTGGTCTGATCATACTCTCAGGTGTTTCCAGATGAGATTGAATGAGCCTAATTAAGCATCTTACACCAGCAGCAGAAACTAGATTACCTCCTGTCATTTTTCAAGATTCATTAAAGCTCTAAGTCATAATATTCAGAACTTGATTGTCTGAAGATCCAGCTAAATGTGAGGGGGACGAAACCACAGTTAGTCCAGTGGGACTCATGTTAGGTTGTCTTGTGTAACAAATACTGACAGGAGACTAATAACCTTGCAAACCTTTACCATAAACAGCTCAGTTCAGTGTCTGCATGCTCAAACCCTATTAGTGTCAGAAGAAGCCTTTTTATCAGCACATACAGGTACCACTCTAAGCTGCAAAGGAGATGTAGTACAAAATGCTTTTATTCTTGTTTGAGTTTGCCTTTTTCAGCTGATTCCTGTTTTTGTAGTTGTCATTTTTTGAAAAACTTAATCATTTTAATGCATAAAGGCAAAGCTTAAACACTGAAAACTGCAGGCATTGTTACACTCAATAGTATTTTATATTCAGCCTGATGTTTATTTGTTTTATCTATACAGACTCATCTTGCATTTCCCTTTTTTTTTTCCAGAAACTTGATAGATAACTGCCATTGTTATGTTTTCTTTTCATGCCTAATTTGCCATAATTGCAATATGTAAGCTGTCCATGCTTTCAACTAAGGGTCTTTGTTGCCAATTACACGTGTTCATAGCCTTGATATTTCGGCACAATGAGGTTCAAAAAGTTGCGGTTTAATAAATGCTAAAAACACCTTAAACATCATGACATCTCTGCCGTCTTAACAAATTTAAATGAGATTCTAATTTAAGTGTCAAGGTGGTAGGGTTTTTTTGTTCCATTATATGAACCTTAATCCTTCACTGCGCACTGTCAGTCAGCCAGTTTAAAAAGGCTACTAGGCTTTTCTCTTCCTTACATAAAAAAAGAAAAAAAAATTCCAAGAAAGATCTGGTTTCAAAAAAACCTAACCCTTCACCCACTCCATCACCCCTCACTCAGGTAATGTTTCTCACTATAACTAGTCTGGTGCTTATTTCTTTATTATTTATGGTGATGACATATAATTACCTGGATAGTCAATCCAGCTGCCACAATAAAATGATAACCTGTATTGATGTACTTAATACAAAAGAAAACTCCACTTTGTGAGAAAATTACTGCTTCTCAATTGGTCGTCATTCAATCTATAAGATCAAAAAACTTTAGATTCTTTCATTAATCTAAAACTTGCATCCCTACTTACTGCCATTTTTTTAAATATAACAAAAAAAAATACAAGAGATAATATTAATGTAAGCAACATATTGTATTTCAGTTTCAATAACAATAATTATTTTTCTACTCTAAATAAAAACTTAATTTAATGTTTAATGTCGGTGTCTTGCTATGAAACCATTTTTTTCTGAAGATTAGCATAACATAGGAATTTCATACCACTCCATCCCGGTATTAATAAATTGTTTTTTAAAGTCCTATACTGTGAACTGCTGTGAATATATCCTACATTATAATACGTCCTATTTTCATTTGAATACTTGCAAAATCTGAAGTTACACACACTGATGACTTGGCGCCATAAATAGTTCTCGGGTTGGCAGGTGTGCGCTTCTGTGAGTAGTACCCATTGTGTGATGTGAAATAGCATGATCAAACAATGGTAAATGGCCATGAACTTTGAATTCAGACAGACATTCCAAAGCTTTTATTGAGGGGCTTCTAGGTCGCATTAATATGATTCCCGTGATATATCCAATGACATTTATACGAGAAGAATAATATCAAGTAAGTTCCTGACTTTTATTTGTTTAATATCTTGGACAAATTTTCATTAGAAAACCGGCACAGACTGCAGCTGCACAAAGAGGGTTAAAGTAGTTTTTCGTGCAGAGAGAATCACTGTGTATTCAACTGTGCATCAAATTGCAACACCTGATTTCATCATAATTGTATCGCTATAGTATATGACTTTGGAAGCTCAAAGTAAAGCTTCTTAAAAGATATTTCAATGCACAATTCTAACAAAAATAAATTTAAGGGGCTGATGTTTGAGAAAAAGGTCTGTCTGCTCCGTCGTGCCTGCAACTGTTTAATTGTGCATACAATGTGAGTCTATCCAATTGTCCACCTCATTTAATGCAGGTGTTTACAGTGGGTGAAAGGCAGCAGGGGTGTTTGAGACGTGGCAGGACAGAGACAGCTGAAAAGGCAAAGTGATACTTACAAACACTGAAAGACTCAATCTCCAGCTTCCACCAATCACTGCTTGGTTGACTTTGAAGTCATGTAAAAAACCTGGAAAAGAATGGAGAAAAAAAGGTAATTATAGACCACATCTTTGAATGTAGCTTTATTTGACTAAATAAGCTTGAAAGACTCGAAGCCCAATTAGAAATAATGCCTTACTGCTGCCACTAATGTATATCTGCTCTAGTGTGTTTAAATCCTTCTACATAGCTAACCTATCCTTTACAATCTACAGATTTAACAAAAGAGCTCAGATATAAACAGTTGTTTTATTTAATGCTGTCATCTTCCAGCAAGCACTTACATCTCATTAATTATTGAGATGCCATGCTCTGTCTGTTTTAGCATGTCTCTTAAAGAGCAGTAAGTCTGTTTAATAGAACACAAAGCCGCAAGAGGCTCAAGGGAAGAGTGCATGTGTTGTTCACTCCATCTGAGCCGTTTTTACTTTTCTGCCCATCGGGAGACATTCACTTTGCACACGCCCCTCCTCCTGATTGGCATGTGGTGGGAGTTAACTGCTGATCACACTGATTAAATAACTTAGCTATCCGTCATCATTAACAAGCATGTTTTAACAGTGGAAAGGTATGATTCTCTTTTTAACAATAAAAAAAACTCCAATTGGAATAGGCACTATATATAAAACATCATCACCTCTATGATGGTATGTGTTAACCTCACTTTTACATGTCTCTTCAGTTTGACTAAAGTCTCTTAGCAAAAAAAAATTGCTAAAATAGCATTGCTATCTATTCTATTAATTTCTGATTTTTTTTCAGACTGGTCTAAATCTATCGAGAGTGAGGTCTAGCCTGGCCAGCTGGACTAACTTAAGCCATATACACTGTGGATCAATTTGGAAAAAAGCTGAGACAGCGCTACTTACACAGTCAGCAGAAAATGGTTAGAACCAATCGTATAGATGTGATGCAAAAAAACATCTTTCTTAAAAAGAAAAGCTCTTACAACCGCAAGTTTTTTGAAATTTCAACAATATATCTAGTTTAATTTGGGACATAATAAAGTGAATGAATAAACCATCACTCAATTTCATTGATTTGCATTACGGGTAATTCTGGCAGAAGGATAAACTCCCACCTTCCGTGCTGCGATTGGTCAAGTCTGCTTAAACCAGATAGTCTGAGACTAGCCAGGCTGATTTATGCCCGTTGTTAGTCAGTCTTGCTGGCAAAGATAAAACTTTTGGTGTATATTTTAGAGTTTGTTCTCTTACAGTGAGCTGCTGAATTTTGATAAAACAGGTAGTTTATTTTATTTTACGTCAGCTTTCCAGCAATCTTAGGGTTTACTTACTTTTCAGCAAACTCAAGGCAGTATTGCTTATTTTAACTAATAATGAGGCAACAGATTATATTTCCCAAAACCCTCCCTTTAAAGGTGGAATGCATTAAATGAGCTGACTGCAGTCACATCTGGCTTAAATTATTGAAACTCATGCTTTTAATTTAGTATCCTGATATTGATCACTTGTAAAAAGCAAACACTGATTGACAGTTCTCCACTCATGAAACACTCATGAAAATACCTTGAATTCCCTAAGCCTTGAATTCCCTAAGCAACTATTGCTTTTGTGATGTGCACTTAAGGGATTTTATATTTCGTCAGTCTTTATTGGATGTTAAAAGTTAAATTCATAATGGCACAGAATGAGCTATAATTAAGAGCCAAATGACAATAGAGAAATACCAAGTCATCAGAGAAGGAGGTGGATAAGCTTCAGGCTCGTTCCTTTTCATTTTCGCACATTATCTTGTTTTTCACAATAAGCCTGGATCTCATTACCAGCCAATTTATACAATTAGTCTGCTTCTACACTGCCAATTAAACAAGGCCAAGGGTTTTTTGAGGTCATGCTTAACTGATCTGTCAGTAATTTGCACTGCGATCCCTCAGTCTTCCATTGCTAAGTCCAATAAGCCACTATCAACAAGGTTGGATAAATATATAGAACGGCCACAGCATTGTTGTCAAAGCGCAGCAGAGTCTGCTGCGGGGGAGGCTGGAGGGCTAACAGAGTGAGACGGGCCTGAATGTGGCAGCCTTGAGGCTATAGAAGGGACAATGGGAGTAAAGGGACCCCTGTGACCCCACCTGAATGGAAAGCTGCTCCATACAGCAGCACATAGCTAACGCACAAAAAAATGAAAAAAAAAAATCTGACATTTTTATCCTAGAAAGATTATTTGTACATTTAAACACAATATTCCTTATTTAATTCTTATAAAGATTATCATACAAATTTTCTTTCCAAAGAGAGATAATAATAATAATAATAAATAGATCTTGTATATTGCAAGGCAACATGTATTCATGTATGAAAGGAGCAACCTGACTCTGACCACCATAATACCTTTCCTTCCTCAACTACACCATTCACAACTAGCTCTAGATACAACCACCTACTCTTGATTCACAAATACATGCAATTTACTTTTTATAGCCGTTTTGTGCACACCAGTGCTCCCAGCCCACAGAATAAAAGACAAATTCCATAGATGGCAATTCACTAAACCCTTTGTCTACTTAACTGGGAGCCCTTGTAATCACAGAGAGTATTATTAACAAGATCTTTGAATTATCAGTTTGATGATAATTGAGAATAAAGAGATAAATAAGACATGGGGTGCTGTATTATTTATACACTGGTTATTACGCTTCATTATTTCTGTGAGTGCTGGGAATCACAAAATAATTTATAATTGCAAATAATGAGAAAAGCCAGATGATATTATCATAAAGCAAATACAGGAATCCCTGTCATTCTGTAGGAATCTGTATCTACCGGCCTGTTGAAACAGCATGCAAGATCCTTTTTTTTTTCCAACCCCACCTCCGGCTAGGAAACATTAAACAAGCTCTTTATAACCAATTATAGCTGTAGTCTTTTGTTGTTTTTGTTGTTTTTTAACAAGCACTTCCAGTTAATCGGTTCTGGTTTATTCCTAATGGTGTGAGACGGAGAGGATTATACTAAAATTATCTCATTACATCCTGAATACCAGAGGTTTTGCTCACAGGTAGCAAGCTCCAAACAGACTAATGTAGCTGGACATCAAAGAACAAAAAACAGAGAGCTCACAGTCACCTGTGGCATTCCGGTCAAAGAGTACCCCCTTTATCTCTTGTTGCATAGCCTCACGGCATCTCACCAACACACAGAAACACATTCACACAAGAGTTATTTCAAAATCAAGCTTAAGTAGAAAGTTATGTTGAGGGTATAGCTGTGTAGATTTTTACATCAGAGAAGGTTTTATAGAACCTTCAGCATAAGCACAAAAAGCTTAAAGTTAAAGATAAGGTAATATGACATTTGTTCTGAATGTAATGAAATAAGAATATACCTTTGATATCTTCTAATATTAAGAATCAAGTTTATGGCCAGGTAGGTTTGCTTTAACAAGGAATTTGAGTTGGTGTTGATGGTGCACACAAATTGGGTATATATAAAGAATACAGAATGTATAGCTATATAAAATATAAAACATATGATATACTATATGCAATTATTTAGTACATAGCTATATACTACTTTATATACACAGTAGACTGTGCATTAATGTAAGGCAGGAGGTCTGGAGATGCTACATTGGTGTAGCTTCTAGGTCTTGAACGGGGGAGAGAGAGAGGCGGTGTCAGTGTCATGGGGTCTCTGGGCCTTGTTGATAAGACTGGTAGTGGATGGGAAGAAACTGTCCTTGTGGCATGAGGTTGTGGTCTTGATGGACCACAACGTCCTATCAGAGGAAAGTATCTGAAATAGTATGTGGCTGGAGTGCGAGGGATCACCACAGGCCTCAGAGTCCTGGATGCATACAGATCCTGAGAGAGGTGGAAGACTGAGACCAGACCAGATGACAACCTGCAGTCTGCCCTTGTCAGTGGCAATGATGGAGCAGTAGAAGTGCACCATCATTGTCTTTGGCAGGTTGAATTATTTCTATGGCATTAGCATTATGACAAGAGAACCACAAGCATATATTAATCTCCATGGGCGCATTGGGATCACCTATTTTTATTCATATGGGGTTATATAGGCCCTTTGCCTAACAAGTGTATTTTACAGTGACATTAAATGTCCCACGCGCACCTACAGCGACCACCAGAGCAGCTGAACTAGGTGAAGCTAGCACTCCACCCATGTGGATTACCTTGGTAAATAGACCAAATGGTTAGTGCTTTGTCAGTGTGGGTTTTTGCAGTTAAATTTTTCATTTTAGCTTCTTTTGTTTCAGAGATATTACAGTTTATTTTTTAGGTCAAGCAGAGATCACCTTCCCCCCATAAAGCCTCAGATTTAAAGTGGTGTACTATTCTTTGCTTTTTTAGTGAAGATTTGTGCAGTTGTGCTGGTTTTTTTTATTTTTTAAATATAATCATACTTATTTTCGGCTATTGACATCACTGACAATAAAATATATAATATCTAGCATTATATAAGCTCATTGTGAATTAAAAAGGCTGAAACTGATGTTCAAGTAGAGCATAACATAGGCTTGTATTTCCCTTTTGTCATAATCCTAAAGCCACAGAAATATTAGAATATATCACAGGTAGATTTGTTTTCCATGGAGCAAAAACCCTGGGTCTGTTTTCATTTCATTTTATATTGTTTCTATTGTTAGTGGCAGCCCACTGCTCCCCAAGGGGATAGGTTAAATGCAGAGGTAAATTTCTCCATTATAAGATCATTAAAGTTTTATTTTTGTTGTTGTCTTGTTCTGGCTAAAGAAGCTCAATTTGAAGATAACTATGGAAGCATGAAAAAAAGGATCTGCGTTAAAAAAAAAGGATATACGTTATGTTTGAAATGCATCAATTAAATGTTGGTATAGAACAATCGCAGAGAAATGACCTGCACCAAGAATAACGTGGAAGAAGCATCAAAGTGTAACATTTCAGATTTTGTGGTGGTTGGTCAAAAAAGTATACAAAAGCTGTGAGTGAACATAAAGAATTTAAGAATTCAAGGGATTAATAAAGTAATTCTAATTCTGATAACACTTTTTTCTTTTTTGTTCTTAGAAATTCGAGCCAATTTATTGTTAGGATAGTGTACTTAATATTCAACAGACATTCAATTAAAGGATGTTTGAAACTGGAACCCATATTTTTAAAACAAACATATTAAAGTTTGATTAGCTTATTACACACAGGATGTGTTTTGATTTTAACTCAATAATTAAACTGTGACTACCTTTAAAGCAGCATTTTAACATGTTAACGTGGTCCCACTCTTTGCCCTATATTTTGTTGGTGTATGTTTGGTCACTCCAGCCATCATATGTAGTGGCTCCTCATCCAACTCATCACAGCTGTATGATGTATATGATGCAAGAGACCAATCAATGACGGCTCTGACATAGTTCGCTTTGTGATTTATGAACTAAAGTTTCTATTAATCCGTCCTTTTGTTATGGTATTTTCTTATTTTCTGCAGCTGTACAATATATTAGGTGACTTCTTCATACCCTGCCTATGTACCGTAGTTATGTGTGGATATGCATGAGCAAGTTAAAAGTTCTTCTTTAATTCTTGCTTGGAAGTCGTCCAGATCTGCAGCACGTTAATAAAAAAAAGTCTCCCAATCCTCCATCCCAAATCCTCACTCTCCTCTTCGTCCGAACACACTAAAGGAGGACTTCTGCTGACTTAGTTATTTTGAAAATAGAGTGTTTATGCCATCAGTTGGTCTGCTCCCTACTTGGATGCAGCGTGGTTATCTCTGCAGAAGCAGCAGCCACACAGTCAGCTTGGAAACTGCATGAGGGACTTTGGGATGCAATGAGATGGGGCTGTAACAGTGGACTAGAAGGAAATAGGTTAAGGAGGGGGATGCTGGAGGTAAAGAGTTGAACTGCAGAACATTCTGGCACAGAAAGGTTTGATATTGTAATTGAACAAATGAAAATGACTTTAATGTGTCTTGCTCTGCAAATTTTCTTTTGAGCTAGCATCATCTGAAAAAGGCTTATGCTTCATTTGCTTTAAACAAAGGTGCGAGTATATTACTCTCAGGCATACCAAGGCAACTAAAAAAACAAAAAGTCCTGCAGTGGTCACTGGAAAGACAAGCTGTATTTTGGCAAGAAAACACCACCTGTATTATTGAGTTATTTGGTGTTAGAAATATGGACTGTAACATGCAAACAGCTGTTATTCGCTCACTGTTCTGGGTCACAGTCTTAAAATCTTTCTATTCTTTTTTATTCTATGGTTTTCTCAGACTGCCTCTCTCTCTCTGTCTCCTGACACTGGCAATATATCAGATCAGACACTCACAAAACGTTTCAACCCGGCGTGTCAAGAATAACTACCAATATGTCACTGCTGTTTAAATATCTTTGTTGAGAATGAAAGAGTGGTCAATGTCTTTTTGGTAGAGTTTGTGACAGCCGAGGGAGTAATGCTTCAGCCTCTTTGCTATGTGTTTGTTACAAGCCTAGTAGAAATTCATTGCATTGGATGAACAGTGCTTTCATATGTCGGCAGTACATTATCTTTCATTTTCTTTGCATGAAATACCAGGAATAAAAGTATTTATTCAGTAAAAGGGTTGAGGTGATGAAAGATGCGAAACAACAACCCCAAAATAGGGTGTTTTCCTATACAGTGGGCAGCTTTCACTCCTAATGGTTCCTAAGAGGCTGCTGTGCAACCTATTGCTTTTTCTTTTCTTTTCTCTCACATTATTTTTACTCCAAAGACTGCGAGAAAAGAGAACAGACAATAATCTTGTCTTTTGGCACGCCAAGGAGTTCTTCCAAAAAATACCCATATTTTTCTTTCACTTTTTCCCTTTTCCTTGTCTCTTTCTCGTTTGGCTTGGGGCTTTGTGTTTGTATCTGAGTTGAGGATGGGGTGGGGGTCAGAGGTATGAAAACAAGTCTGTCCCTCTCTCCCAGGTAATGTGTTTATTTTCCTGGACCCATCTTCTAGTTTACTGTGCCGTGGCGTTTCTCCCCTTTTATCGCCTGGCCCTCGTGGGGCACTTTAGCCCCTCAAATCCTGTTCACCACATACTGGTTTTAGAATCTGTGAAATGAGTGCTAGAGAAGCGTGGCCACAATGTCTGCCTGTGTTGCTACTGGACTCAAATGGGCTCTGTGCTTTTTTTTGTCCAGGGAGATGCATAAATGGAAGTTTTTAACACCTCAAAGGAGGCTGGGCCTTTGTGGAACCACACTAGAGAAGCCTGACAGTCTCCCGAGGAGGCAGACACACTGAGTACAACAGGACAAAGAGCTGGAGGAGCAGAATCAGCAGGGGCATCACTCTGTTTTGGGCACCATGCACATACACCCACATATATGTGGCTGCACTTATATGCACATGTACACCAGCCACGGTTTAAAAAGAAAAGACTGATGTTTTTATAAGTAAAAACACAAGTGATCAAGTGTGCCAAATATATATTAACAGTTGTTTTATTTCTAAAGTCAGCTAAATTATCTTAGTGTCAATTCTGACATTTGTAATGCAACATTGTTAGGTAGGGAAAAACAATCAAACAGGCTGCAGCAGTAACCAAAGCAGCTCTCCTAGCAGTTAAAATCAACATACAGTGCTAACTATAAATAGGCTCATATGTGATTGTATAAACAAATCCAATGAAAATATACAACCCGCAAACCAACATTTCTCTCTTATTGATTCCAGCTTTAGTGTTTTGAAAATAATTTGCAGATTTCCATCTCAATTTTCCTTTTTTTTTTTATTTCACTTCTAAGTACGGCCCAACAGCTGGCATTTACAATCACGCTTTATGCTGTTTAGATGTCTACAATAAGCATTTAGATGCAAATATGTCTGCCTTGTACAAAGGACTTGCAACTTCTGTCAGAAGCAACATAATCAACCTACAATTGTCTCCGGGCTCTGAGTGGTTTCCAGTTACAAGGCCTAAGCTGCAAGCATCTGTATTCAAATGATTCTCCGTCTCGGGAGCGGTTTAGCGTGGATGTTTTCCATCGGTACTGCGCTGAAAATCAATCACATGGTGAATTAAACCAGAAAGAAAACAACTGATCCATAAATGATCAGGTTACAACAAGGCATCGGAGTCCAAAAATTATCATACACTTTTCCTCATTTAATGGGGGGGAGACATGGAGGCACTGTTTCTTTTTCCATAAAGACTTGTATTATAGTTGCACATTATCAACTGGCAAATTTTGATTTCCATCGCTCAGTTCAATACCTTTAATATTTAAGTCTTTGCATGTTGGAAGGTTTGGATGTATCCCAAGTTAGGAATGGCAGTCAAGGCTAGTTTCTGCTGTTTCTTTATGTTCGTCTTCATTTGGTTAAACCTGCGATCTACAAACCAGTTCGGCTATGGTCTTTTTTCCTGAGATGAATTACTAAACAAATTGAATAATGTCCATCAATTGGAGAAATCGAATTCACTTGATGAAACAAATAACTAAAATCTAATAAGATTTAGAAAAAAGGCCAGTGCTGCAATTGCAGGTGGCCACAGTTTAAATCTGAGTGTAATGGGGGAACTTGCCACTCTTACTATTTTGATTTTGCTTTTTATTTAGAGGTCATTTTTCTTTTCTATTGTTTTTTTACTTGCAATTAAAAGCAGTGTTTGCAAATGCAGTGTATCCATTTATGAGGAAAGGAAACAATCAGTTAAGGAATATTTCTGCCTTCTTAATCTTCTAAAGAGGGAAATGATTTAAAGGAGGACACAAATCTCTGTGACATGGCAGGACTGTAGGGGAGCTTTCCTCCATTATTTCCAGTTGTCTCCTTCCTTCTTCTCATGCCTCGGCCCTGTTCCCTTCTTTTACTGTTACCCTCACATTGGAAGGAGTTTAAGGGCCAAAGGATGAGGATGAGGAGCACAGAGCAAAGCTCTGATTTGCTTGTCTCATCATAGGAAACAAATGCAGTGTTTGAGGCACTGATTACTGCTCTAATTGACTTTAACACTCCTTTACTGCATTCAAAGAAAGGACCTTTGAATTGAAGGGTCAAATTACCTCTACAGCCAGGCAATAAATAAGTCAAACAAGGTAAGAGGTTTGTGCCAGCATATGTTAGAGGCAAATTTAATTGGTAGAAAACAGGAAACATTTCCATTCAAACTGTACTCAAAACAGGCAAAGTTCCAGTTTCAACTAGTCAAAAGAATGAAAGAGAAAAATAACTGTTATATGAAAGCAGTTATGTTCTGTAGTTCTAAATAGTTCAAAACAGATGTCCTTAGCCATTTATTCTTTTGCAATTTAAATGCAACATTTTACCCAATATAAAAGATACTATATAGCTCTATTGTCTATTGATTTCAGGCACAAAGAGAGGAAACGGCATGAAGAGAGGCTGCAGTCTGAACTGGAAGCACAGAAGGTGGCAAAGAGGAGCCCAGAAAAAGAGAATTGGAGAGGGGCTCTACACCCAGAACGCTACAATGTGGCCTTTGTGACATAATGCACTCTGCACAGCAGATTATGGAAAATACTACAAAATTTACTACTTTGCATATCCAGCAATAACAACTGACATCACTGCCAGTCCCCATATGCTCCACGTTTCTGGATGGGTTTCACATTCAGCGCAGAGGGAGGGGGTAAAAAAAACACTGTCAAACTGTTATTATATTCCCACCATATCCTGGACGCCCATTATGGTGTGGCACAAGTAATGGTACAACTGAGAAACGCAGCAAAGAGCTGAGAGGTGAAAATTCACACAAAAAGAAAAAAAGAGAATCTTGAGCAAACTATGAAAGGCAAGAGAAACTGTTAAAAACTCCACACCTAGATGGAATATGTGTTTTTTATTTCTTGGTATCATAAGGATTTAATTGGGGTGCCATTTACTAGGCAGTCAGGCCAAGAAGCTCCAGTTGTCTTTGATGAAGAGGAAGGTAGGAGGAGGCTTTCAGGAGCAGCTGTCCACATGATATTATCCTGAATCAGGTGTTAACAGCACAGCAGGTGGGTCAAAAGAAATTTATTTTCTTTTCACTTGTGAACACATGTTTCTCATTCTAGTACCTTCATCTAAAGTGCTACCGCTGTTTAGAACAAACTGCTTTTCAAATATATTCTCCATTAAATATCATTATTTATTTTATTGAAACTAAATTAAGCATTCCAGTGGCAGTAAAAATGAAAAATTTACATTTGAAATTTAGTGTCAGGTCATTATGTAAGATGAAGTAGGGATTGTTTTTTTTGCAACTAACCATACCTCACCTTCATGGTATACGATAAGGTTACAAATAATAAACACAAGCTGCTTTAAAAACGGGAAGACAAAAATATATAACAGAGCTACATTTGCTAAAAAAAAAAAGCAGCTTCATTTTCAAGCTGTGACAATAGTTTTATCATAGAACAGTCCTGAACAGAGTTTGTGTGCATATGTGATAAATGCCTACTTCAGTCAGTATCAATGTGTGTGTCCATGTGTGCTCTCTGATGCGGTTTTGGGCAGAGTGTGGCCAAACAGTAAAATGTTGAAATTGGAAAAAATATTACCCTTCTTTCTCCTGAATAGCAGGGAGATAAGCACCCCCTTTAGCAACGAAGCCAGTGAAGTTTAAGCTTATTATGAATACCTCTCAGAGCCAGAAGCATGTACTGTAGAAATCAAAAGGAGTAATAGGCAGGTAAGCCAGTGTCATTTTAAGGAGGAAGTCAGTTGTGAAATTGTAAAATCTTAAGGCCCTGCTGTCAATCTGCAGCATTCAGAACAGTCCCGTAAATGATTTTTTCTTTTTTTATATAGACCACCATCTGGGATTAGGAAAACGTACAGCTTTGTGAAGCGAACAGAAGGGAAATCCAATAGTAATCTTTCCATTGCAAGAGACTAATAAGAATAGACAGTTTATCTCTCATTAGACAGAAAATGCTTCAAAGAAAATAAGAATGTGTGGTTCCTGAAGATTCCCGAAGTAGAAAATTAAAAATTAGCTGTGAAAATCCACAAAAAAAACATTCATCATGATTATTTCTAACTTTTGTTTAAGGATTCATTATCCGCTCATCAAGTGTTCTCAGCAGAAAAACATCAAATGTGAATTTGCCGTTCCACGTTCGTCTTAGCATTTTGTGTCTGAAAGATTAAGCTGTAAAGCTCCTCTGCAGAGATCTGCTGTAGAGATGATACCATAACACAGTTGATCCGGGGGAGACAAGGCTCCGAGGCTCTCAGATAATCTACAACACGCACACACACACACATTAAAACACCTACAGGCAAATACTGGAGGTCTTTTTTTCTTTGTTGAATATTCATCCATGTTTCCACATCGTCTGCAGGTCTACTAATCACAGTCACTTCCCCTTTAATCACAGGGCTCTAATTAGGTCCTAATAAACCATTTTGCCATCCTCTTGGAGCGTATGTGTGTCACTCACACATCAAACCATGAAATACTACATTAAGGGGCTGTCAACCTCAAAGCAAAGCTCCTCCAGCAGCAGTGGTACAGATACTGCAGGCACACCCCTCTTACACTAATTGAAATTATCGAAAGCTCTGCTTACATGCAACACTTGGTCGTGTCTTAAACCATAGTGGGATAGCTGTGCCAGTGCTGAGGCGCTAGTGGATTCTCTGATGTTGGATAATTGTTTAAACCTGAGTGGATAAAGGTTGTTTGTTCTGCCAAGTGTGGGAAACAAATCTTCTCGCTAGAACTTTCCTCTGGTTTGTTGTATTCTAATTCAGTCCAGAACTGGCTTCATGGAAAGCCTCAATGATACCACGTTCATCTTGGAGAACCAGTGTTGGGGGACGATGATCACTGACCATAAGTTGATAATGATGACTGTTTAATTAGAAGCCTTTCTTTGGTCTGGCCATGAACCAAACTCCTCCACCCTGCAGATGGTAACCAATAAATTTAGCTTTCAAGCAAGAGGAGGAACATTGTACTTTTCTCAATGTATACCCGGAGCCCCACCCCTAACCAAGAACACAAAGCTTCTCACCCTGCTGAAGTAAAACCCCAAACCAAAGTGGTACCACAGAGAAAAGATGGGGAAGTGCATGGGACTAGATGTTTTTAATCTTTCTCTCACACAAAGCACTTTATATATATATATATATATATATATATATATATGATTGTTTTTTTTATCTGAAACCGATTTGTCTACCCTATCCTTTTATTTCAGATTATAATATTAGAAAATTGTTTTGCAAATATGGCCTGATCAACAGGTTTCATTCATTTAAATGTAGAAAGTAGTCTTATCACAGATCTTTCATCCATGTAGTTGTTAGACTTTATATTCATCACTGCGCCCAACAATTAATTTTGCATATATTTTGTTAACAGGTCATCATAATTTCTCCATTTTGGGAAAATAAACAATAAGTCTATTCTGTAGATAAAGCTAGGGCTGGCCCAAGAAATAAGCAAACTAACCGACTGATAAACATAATAAAAAGGCACACAACTGTAGGATAAATTTAAGAGAAAAGAAAAAGATTGATATTTGACACATAGATAAAGAAGGATCGGTGTAAACTCCTCCAAGACAATTTTCTCTTGGGGGAAAAGCCTAAGAGTGATGAGAATGCCGTGGCTTCAGAGGTGGAAAATGTTCTAGACACCCTAACGCATAGATGACATTATTTACTCACTAACGGTTTAAAAAGTTCTACCAAAATCTTTGGGTAGCTGGGGAATGCCTGCAATTTTCCTCTTACTATTGCACCTGCAGAGTGGAGTTTTTCCAAACTGGTATTTATAAAGAACTAGCAAAGATTTCTTATGGTAGAAAAATGTTGGATTGTAGTGTTTTATATTGTCAACAATGTTGGCCATCAGATCTTACAGTGATTTCATCCGTGGTTCTCCCAAACAAGAAGCTGGGATGCAGAGGTTTCAGGGAATACATGGGCCACTGAGGAGGAACCGTTTAACATGAAAAGTCATATATTTGGGAAAAGGTAGTTTATGTTTTCAGATAGAATTGTTGCACCAAGCTACACACATTTACATTGTTTTAATAACCAGTTTTTAAGCCTTAATTTCCGTTTCCACCGCGTTTCAGGTTATTTTTCCCATTATTTAAGAAAATACTTGATGTTTAATATTTTATTGGATTGTCTGTTTTTGTACAATTTAATTTATCGTTTTTACTGAGCGAAGCTTTTTTTGCACTTCCGTTGTTGTTTCTAGGTGTGCGAGTGATCTGATCATCCCACTGTTGTTTTGAGCAATAAATATTATTTCCAGAAATAAAGGTCCCCCAAATTCAACTTTTGCTTAGGGCCCCATAACAGCTAAGGCTGGCCCTGGATATGACAGACAATCTTTCGTTCATCCTGTTTAGTTCGGAAAAAGAAGGAAAAAAAAGATAAACTACCCCTACCACTATCCTCTGTTCTCGCCGACCCATCAATCATCCACATGCAGGCGAGCCTCCTCAATGTTACTTTAACCAGTATGCCTGGCAGAAACATCGCTGCATTTTGTGTGTGTGTGTGAGTATTGTATGTGGGTGGGTGGCGTGTGCCAGAGAGGCTGTCCCAACAGACCGTCAAAGGGCCTCATGGGAAATTTACAATTGAGCCAAACCACAAACTCTCTGTCATTTCAGCAGATTTCAGTTGAGTTTTTTTTTTTTTTTTTTTTTTTTTGTTCCTATCCAAGATAGGGTTTATCACAAACGCTGCTTTATTTGTTTCAACCGCTCAAGCACCGCACTGCTTTAGTCACTATAACTCATTTTGCTCATGAATTTCTAGCTGAGTGAGACAGGAGTCCCTCAAGTGTAATTCAACATCCGCCGAGACATTTGCAAAGCAGCCAACACCTATTTCTAAAGTGTGTATGCTAAAATTATCAATCATAGAAAATTACAAAAATAATCAAACTCCACAATTTCAAATATGTCTTTTGGAGAAGTTGTTAACATAACTTATGAGAAACAAAAATAAAATAATCAAATATAATTCCACAAATTTAGAAGGGTCTGATCCAAGATGCTCACAAGCACCATTATCTGTGCAGAGTCTTAGGTATCGGAGCCACTGCTCTTAGATCATCTCTTCACTAGCAACCTCATTCATTTTCTCTGTGCGTTTGTGAAAGGATTACAAAGACAGACAAAGAGCAGCATTAAGACAGAGACAAGAAGAAAGCTTGAGCTTGCTTGTTGCTGAAGCCATTATCTCATGATGTACATTAAGAGCAGATCCTTTCCAACACATCCAAGTTTCAGAGCATAAAGAGATGATTCAGAAAGGAAACAAAAGGCCCGGGTTTCAAGAGGTACTATGGTTAACTTCATCAAAATTTCAGCCACCAGACCATTACTGTCTATTACACCACCCTGCCTCTTTGTCACTTTGATTTATTTTCGGCAACGTACATTTACGTTTTCCACGGGGGAAAAAACTGTTGAAAATTGACTCCCGGCCCAATACGTCCTTTCTTTTCCATAACTTTCTCACCCTGTTTAGATGTCACAGTAGCTGCTCCATGATTCAAGTGGGGGATCAGCATTTGTTTCCATCCAAGAGCGCCGACACTCTCTGAAGAGATTAAAAGTTAAAACAACTGGCAGAGTAAGGCTCTAGTGAGGCCTGTCTGTAAAAAAATAAAAATAAAAAAATACTTTTTAAGAAGTTTTGGCATGCACCAGTTCACTCTCCAAACAAGCTAATATCCACTCAGAAACCAAGTTGCAAATCTGATCAGAAAACAATGATGTGCCAGCAAAAGAACTCGCTGCATGCACAGAGCTGGACCATGCAGTAATGAAGTCATGTTGGCTTTCCTCAGTCAAAACCATGAAACATATTTTACATCCTGTGTCAGATGAAGCTGGCAGATGCCAAGCCGGCTGTTAGAGTCCACCAACTGGATAATGCCTAATTGTTTAGCTTTAATGGGCCAGGGAAGGCAATGTTGCTTGGAAACAAAAAAGTATGTGTTCTAGGATTATAGGTGGGGAAAGAGCAACTTGTAGAAAAATGAAAAAAAAAAAAACATTTTATGTGTTCATTCTAAATAGTTAATCTGTATTTCTACTGCCTATGCTGGCTCAAGTCATAGCTGCTTCCTCCAAGGCTCTGGCTTTCACCCATGGGGGTCCTAACAAACTCAATGCCGAGGATCACAAGGAAGAGGCTTGTTGTGACGCTTTTGTGAGGGAGCAGTGCAACAACCCACATTACACTAATCTCTTTTCCCTTGTCCGCTCACAAGACGTGCTCACAGGTCTTTAGAGATTTTTTTTTAAACAATTCTGCTAAGGCTGAAAACACTTGGGGCAGAAGATCTCAGTTTTCTTCCTCTGATTTATTTAGGCATCACAAACTGCAGCAAGGTCACTTCAAACCGCACACATAACATATCCATCTGTTTATGAAACGATTATGCATCCACTTAAAGAAACAAGAATTTTGCACACTCTCTGCAACTAAAATTCAAAAAAGCACCATGGTTGTTGCCTGCAAAACAGAGACTAAGATAATTTATGCAGAACTCTCAAACTGCACCAATCATGATGTTCCACAAAACTGAAAGAATGAAGAGCAAACTTTTAAAGCTTTTTTTTTTCTTTTGTCAACTTTTGTTTTTTATATATTTGCAGCAACTACTGTTCCCCCGTTTATGTAAAAAAACAGAGCATAAGTGTTTGCCTAAAATTCAGTTTCAACCACCTGCAGTCTTTTCACACAAGCTGACAGGTCTCAGCCTTGGTCTATAAGGGGTGCGTGCGTGTGTGGTGTGTGTGTGTGTAAGCGAGAGACAGAGAAAGAAAGGGAGAGTGTGCATCAGTGTGTTTGTGCTTTGTGCGTTTGTGTGTGCGCAGTGACTACAAAATCCACCACATTTTAATTACTGCCCGGCTGCTGCACTGTGTGCCTCTTTGATATGGAAATGCAGGCAACCATCTTCATAGAGCAACTGTACAAATCTTCATCTGATTCATAAAAAACAATGAGCCCCGGTAATTCCTCCACCTGATTACAGGCCCGGACCCATGTCAGAGACATTCGGCCACCGACGCCCTTCCAATTAATTCTCCATATTAATGTGTGATATTAAAAAAAGAAAGTATTACGAAAGAAAAAAACACCAGGCTACTTACCATGGCCATGTCTGTTGCATTTTGAAGTCAAACTTAATTAAGTGTAACTATGCTATGCACTGAAAGAAAATGTCCAATTATTTTGTGAAAAACATATTCAGTGGGAGAGTGAATGATACAGATCAAAATGGGCCACTTAGGTTACTTGTGCAATTATGCAGTTCCTGTGATGATACACATATTTATGTATATAGTTTTTTCATCTGTAATCCTTTAATGTCAGCAATACTGTTCACTTACAGCTACCAAAGGGACATGAAGTTCTAATCAAAAAAAAAAAAAAAAAAAAAACGGCGCTGACCGCGTTGATGCTCAGTAAGTGCTTACACACACAAGCGCACACACAGTAGGCGCTGTTATTCTCTATGAAAAATATAACCTGAAACTCAGAGGATGATTTGACATTAGAAAGACCTGCATTCAAGGGGAATTATATTCATCTTTTAAAAAAGCAAAAACAAAAAAACTCATGATGCTTTTTGAAGCAGCTGATGCATTTTCTAGCTCTTAATTTACTCTCTGCATGAGTTATTGACCCTATATGTTTCTTTTGTCCCACAGCTGATTTTTTTTTTTCCTAATTTCACACAAAATAAAAAACAAATATAAGACGTTGTTGTTCATTTGTTGAATTTTACTCATAAAATCTCCTCTGAAACTTTATATTCATTTAAAAACAAAATCCGCCTTCAAACACCCTTCACTCATCACATGGATACGGTGGCATCTCCCCATCAGTGATCATTGTTGAGATATTCTACTGCAAATTAGATAACACTTAGAAAGACAGATGTCACAACATGTGCTGCCACCTTTATTATCTCCTGCGGTCCTCCAGCCTTCTGCTACACTCCCCCTCTTCCTTTACAGAGCCTGCTGTTGTTTACCTTCTTCTCATCTTGTTTATCATCAGGTCATAGAAGAAGTAACTGGTACCCATGCACCACTCAACCGCTCCCATCTCTCTACAATTGCTTCACTATCCTTTGTCACATGCCATAGCAGCTGGTCACCAGCAAACATGTTATTGCACTAGAAAAAAAAAGAGCAATGCACTTGATCTCTTGTTGATATTTGTATGAATGAGGCAAAAAAAAAATCTAAAATTAAATTTTCAAATAAATTTAAAAAGAAAATAAAAACACAGGAATAAAGTACAGGGGATGGACAAAAGTTCCCACTCATTGATGGGAACTTTATAGCAATAAGGTGCTTTTGATACATACACACCCTCACACAGATATATTACAGCGAAGCCGAGTTAGAAAAAAAATATTCTCAGAAAGACATTCAAAACCTGATCAAAATGCTGAATTTCTATAAAACTGAAGAATGTATAAAACATTGCTATAGATTTCATCATAGTAATAAATTGACCTTTTTTCTTAACTATTCTGAATATCAGATACTGTGAGAAATATAATTTCATTCAGTCCTTGTAAATCCTGCCATTAAAAGAAACCTACACACTTCAATTTGACGGCACAGCTTCATCATTAAAAAAATCTATATGTATGTATGTATATATATATATATATATATATATATATATATATATATATATATATATATATATATATATATATATATATATATATATATATATATATATATATATATATATATATGTATATATAGACAGGAAATAATAATTTCCAGCCACGCCTTAAGGTGAAAGGTATACCCCAAGAGATTCACCAAACAGCAAAATTCTAAGCAAACATTTACTCATCGGAAACTAAACAAGGACAAGTCCAATATGTCATATCAAGATGAACATTATGAAACAAGTCTTTGATATATATCATAATAGGACTTTTCATTGATCCCTTTTTCCCAAAAAGATTCAAACACATTTGGAAGATGTGGACAGCTAGTGAATAGATCTAAAATTGTATAAAAGCAAAAACTAAATAAATAAAAAAAACTCAGAAGCAATCTCACACTTTGCTTATCCAAGAAAAGCGGTGGATTGGAAGTGAACTTGAATAATCCAGGATACGTTAGAGACAGGTGGGTTTCTCCATTCAGCCTAAATGAGAGTCCTAAAATCCCTGGACTCCCTGGAACAAGCAGCGCCTGACTCTCGGCATCTTATGCTGTGTTTAGTGGAGACAATTCTTAGTGTTGCCAATAAAAATATCAAGTCACCCAAGGATCTAGGATAACCCTTAAATATATAAAGAAGTTGTTTTTCCTGTTAGGCAACTGAAAAACTATTTTTACTTTTGTAGAACTCATAGGGAAAAAAATGTATTGGATTGCCAAATAAATTTTGGAAAGATTACACTTCCCAAAAAAAAATGTAACATTATCTCCACTGATCAAATATATTGAGATGCATGATTGCCACAAATAGGACTCTAAATAAACAAGATGATTAGTTGTGATTCTGTTCTCTATTTAGAAAATATATAAAAGTTGAAAGGTCTGAAGCTACAGATGCCAAGTTATTTTATCTTTTGTTTTTTTACTCTTTCATAAAGCGACATGCTGAGCTGCAGCAGCCGTCTGAGAAGAAAAAAAAAAGACTCCCAGCCGAGTGTCCGTGTATAGCAATCAGGACAATGTGCTGAATGGGCAGTCTAATTATACATGTGCCATTTAGGTTTGCGTTTGGTCTCCAGAACCGCCTTACCTTATGAGGAGACCTGCGTAAACGGGCCGTACAGAGGAGTCGAAACAAAATGCCAAGAAGGGGAAAGAAGAAAGAGGGAAACTTTAACAGGCTTTCCACTCAGGAGAGCTGGGCTCAGGTTTGTGGAGAGAAGGGAAAGATGGTTATTAGACCTCAGAAGGGGGGTCTAAAGAAAGCTGCGTTATAAATCATTCCAAAGAATATCATTTCTAATTAGACTTTTTATAATAATGGGATCAAAACTTTTAGATTTTAGGGAGTCAAATTGAGTTTTACGCGTGCGTTTTACCTGAGATTAGGAGTCAAATGAGAGCTAAATACACGATCAATTAGATAATACAAAAAAATAAATCTTATAATAATCTTATTTATATATTAAAAGTTATTGCTGATCAGATAAGTGCTGGTTTGTAATTATTTATTCTCTTAAGACAGCAAAAAAAATTATTTTTAGGAAAACAACTCCATCCAAAAAAGCAATAAATCTACTTGGAGAGTCTGGGGCCTAGCCTACATCTGCCTCTGAACAGACAAGACTTACGATTGTTGAATTTAATTTACGGCTTATACATTCTTAAGGGGTCAATTCCCCTCCCTGACCCTCTGGAGAGTTTGAGAGGAGCAAAAAATTCCCATGCTGCTCTGCTTGAAAAGAACTTCGCGCATCTTATCTAAAAAAATTTAAAAAAGTAATAAAAGTTTTTGTTTGCCTTTTTCTACCCCAACAAGTTTCAAACTCATATTAAGGTAAAATTGAAAGAAACGTCAAAGTGGAGCTTGTAAAATAAAATAAAAAAAAGTGAAATCTTTACCAAGCCGTCATAAGAGAGACAGGAAACCTACCAGGGCGCACGTCACTGTCAATAAGAGGCGCAGCGGTGTGGACAGAAATGAAACTGCCACCAGGCGGAATAAAGTTACGGGACATGTAAACAGAAACCCCTAACCTTCATCGCTTTTTAAATTGTTTAAGAATCAGCACTTATGCACTCTATATGTTGAGAACTATTCATCTGAAAATTTTCAACTTTTGCTTTGGTGACTGCGCAGCGTTGCGTTTTGCAGCTCAAACTTGAAATACATAAAGTAAAATTTAAACCTTTAAAAAACATTAATTGTATTAGAGGAGGTATTTAGAACTGTTAATACATACTGGAAATAGTTGTTAATTACCAATTGTTTTGGATAGAAGGACTCCGAGTTAAGACTAAACCCACCTCTGTCGTCTCTTTGCTCGTTTTGTTTTGGTTTTCTTGCGGAAAAAGAAGCGATTCATCAGGACACAACAATCAAAGTTTTACTCTCACTCATCTCCGCCGCAACAAAAAACTTCCCGTCCCGTGCCAGCTCGGCGCACGAGGAACTCTCCCGCATTGTTTAAACGCGTGCACGCACGCGGCGCAGAACGCGCGGGACGCTTTCAGTGACAGCTCGCGCTGAAACAGAAAATAAGGAGAATAATAATTAGAGTCTTCAGCAAAGCGTGCGGCTTACCTTGAGGATGAGAGTCGTGGAGCAGAAAACTGCGCGTCCTTCCTTTAAGCGCAGCGGACGCTACAGTTTACAGTTTACACTGAGCTGCTATCTGTTGAGCAAAACTTGACTCTGCGCGCACGGGACCAGATACGGGAAAGTAGCGCTGCTGGGAGTGGAGGATCCAACTGCGAAGTTCGGGTGTCCAAAAATAAAAACAACGACAAAAAGAGAACTGCGATAATCTTTTTTTTTTTTTTTCTTTCTCGCCTATCTACTCTTTATCTCCCTCCCCTCGCGCAGTCACTCAGACAGGAGACTACAGGAGCTGGAGATGCTGTCAATCTTGACAATCAATGCGCGCAGCCATGTCGCAAGTATTCAAAGCATTTCCCGTCGTGCAACATCAGAAAGTAAGTGGCCAGGGCATTGATCTGAGGAAGGCAAAGAGGCAGGACTCTTCCCCCCCTCCTCCTCCTCCTCCTCACCCCACCTCCACCACCACCTCCTCCTCCTCCTCCCAGACAAGAGATTGGGGGGGATGATTGTTTCTGCTCCGACTTTACAGACCTTTAAATAAAAACTTAAATGAAGGGTAAGGACACAACCCTCACCCAACTTTTTCATACATTGAAAAGATACTCTGGACTGTTTCTGTTTGATTAAGAGGTTTTTAAATAATTAAAAAAAAAATTATAATTTGTCTGTTTTATGCCACTGGATGATTAATAAAGTACTGCCTCTTACATTTAGTATTCATGTTCACTTGTAGAAGAAAACGCATTCAGGTACAGGGCAGCTGGACGGAAGAGAAAACCATAAATCAGATAAGAAAAAAAAACATTAATTTGCAATAATTAAATCTTACTAAAAATAAACCGATAATTGATTCTTCTCTGTGACTTTTTTTAATAATTATTTGGCAAAAATGAAAAGCTAAAAGGTTTTGAATCCCCTTTAAACTAACCCAAACGTCTGTTAATTAAAGCAGATTTTATGGTTATTAGATTCCCCTTTTCCCCTGATTTTTAAAACAATAGTTTCTGCAAAATTATCCTATTAACTATTTCTATAATCTTCTGATCGTACAATCATTTAATTTGTGAGAACATTATTGTAGTAATTGATAATTTATCAGTATGTATGTTGATAAAATAAAAGTAACATTTTGGGATTTTTAATTCAATTAAACTGATGTCCAAATCCTATTAAAATAAAAATATTTTTTTTTTTAAAGGAATCTACACAAGGTACACAGAAATACTTTTATTCCCTTCTGATGTTTTTTTTTTTTAGCAGAAACTAAAACAATAAATTACGCATGTGATCTGCAATGAGATGTCAACCTTTTAATTTGTTTAAAATAAATCTTCCTGTAATATATATATTTTTTTATCATGGACCTGCATAAATCTATTTAAATGTGGAATAAGCATAAGTCTACAGGTTGCCACAACAAAGCACTATTTATCTGCCTTGAATGAACATCTGTTTTAGATTATCAAGTCGGATTTAAGACGCAGAAGGAGGCCCGCTATGTTAAAGTGAAGAAAATTCAACAAAACCGCATCTCAATTTAAAATAAAAAAAAGTCCTAAACGCTACTGATGGAAGAGTTGTTATCTTAACACAATCAACAAGCGGTAGAGGATGCAGCAGTTTGTATAAGCATTGAAAAATGATCCTTAAAGTTTAACAATTAGGAAGAAATAAAAGTTTACTTACAGAGAGGGGAGATGGACAGCGGAGGAAATTCTGATTGTTAACAGCGGAGTGTCATGAAACCCAAAGAGGGAGGAGAAGCAAAGAAAATGGTGACAGAGAGAGGGAGAGAGTGACAGAGATACAGAGAAGGGGGATAGAGAGAAAAAAGAGAGAGAGAAAGATGCACAACACGACCACAACATCAGATCAGATCTGACTCCGGTGCGTCGGACTTTTTTCTCTTCTTTCTTCTCCAGGTGAAGCAATAAAACAGCCACCCAAGAGCTGCACCTTAGGACTGCTCATCTAGAAGTCTTCCTAGGCTATAAGTGCTCACTTCTTTTATCTAAGAGAATGTCAAAAAGTTTTTTTTTTTTTTGGTTTGTAGTGAGAAAGAAGAGAAATAAATATACATATATACAGTTTTTCTCCACTTCTTCTGTATTCACTTGGAACAATTAATAAAATGTATCATTATAATTATGGTACTTTAAAAAGTAGACACTCTGTTGTTTTTCAATTTCATCGCTTGTTGATTTATACATGTTTTGTTTTTTTTAATGCAGTTAATAAAGCTGCGCTCTTTTCTTTCATTTCTCGGAGCGCGCGTGCTTGTTGAGCGTGCCTCAGGCGCCACCTTTTGGACACCGTTTGAAAAACACCTGTCGGTCACCGCGATAATAAAAAAAAAAAGATGTTTATGGAGAAAAGAATAAATTAAAATTAATATAATTTAAATTTGAATGTCACTGATTTGCAGAAAATCAAACCGCCTTTCTTTGTCCATTTAAGAATATTGGACAATTTAATCTGCTTTTGTTGAAAAATACTTCTTTTTTTTTTACTTATTGCCTTTATCAAGCACTGTATCGAGCAGCTGAGCAGGTGCCAGTAAATTCCAGATTGATATCGAGAGAAAAAAAGAACAAAAAAACAAATGTAGACTATTTTTAAAGAGGGGATTGCTTGGCTTCCTCTTTGCAGCTCAGATGGCAGTGCATGAGGGCTGTGTGAAGAGCAAAAAAGACAGTCCAACTTGTTGGGGGGTAAGGCAGACACATTTGCATACCCTGTGAGTCTTTGATGCATCTTCAGCTTCAAGTCTAGCCCATAAATATTTGAAAAGGAGAGTGCATGAAAATCAACATTTTTGTTACATTAAATTAACATGTGTTCTTCCCCTTGTTCTGCATGGTTAATTAGAGAACACCATTCAGTGAGTGAGTGAGGTGGTGGTGGTGGTGGGGTTACTTTGATTACTGTGCAGATGGAACAGGTTTTTCAAAGGTGGGTTGCTGATTCATGTGTACAGGAATGCAGTGTTTTTGCTGAATTTCTTCTATTAGATGAACTTTAAACTCAGCAATCTGTCCCTTCCACATCAATATTCCTATCTAATAGGGAATCACCCTACTTTAATCTTCACATACTGCCATTTATACACAATGCACATAGTATATAATCTATTTATTGGTAATGATTTGTATGATATTTTGCTTCTCTTATATTCACCATTCTGAATACAAATTACCAAGGCTGGATTTAAAACAATCATAGTTGGAATTAAATTAGTTAAACTATAAAGCAAATTTTGATATAACCCTCTAAAAGAAATATTGCAAGGATTTGTAGTGCTATATTATATAATGTCCTACTGTGACTTTAAAATACATACCCAACACTTTCATATATTATATATTGAAGGTAACAGTGGAAATGAGAAATAGCCCTTGTTTTATTTGTATGTACTTTCTGTATATAAAACTGCTTTTGACATTTTATTTTTCTGTAGCCCATATCGGAAAATCCCTGTTACTTGTGTTTTTGACTAAAATAAATGTTTTCCATAATTGTTTTCCATCCAAAGAGAATATATTTCTGATGAAAAAGTTGTTTATTTTTATTTAGGAGGTAAAAAAAAAAACTCTGACAATAAGAAAAAAAAAGAAAACTGTGTTCATTGTCATGATATGGTTGAATAAGAATAAAATCTAGAAATCCAACCATGACCCCATGATATTCAGCGTGTGCAATTACCTCGACAGCATTTGCATTCATGCAAATCATCTCCCTCCCAATTGGACTTTGAGTGTGGCGGGATGCTCTGTTCTCATTAGCTGACCCAAATCTCTTACTTGTAACCATGGATTTCATCAAAGTTTAGTCAGGATCTAATATTTTCTTTCAAGTTAACAGCGAACCACTGATTCATCGTGTTGAAATAAGGAGTGCAACATGCCAATTCTAATTATATAGTTATCAAGGACATCATCTCACAGCTTGTGCCAATAATAATATAAAGGCACATGCATGCAGAAATCTAGCCGGTAAATCCTGACCAGTGATATACGGTAAGAGGATGCAACACACATACATTTTCCTCTTTCAGATACAAATACCTGCAGAAATACCCTAAAGTCACCATTGTTCTACAGCTCGTTTTTACATGTTTAAGTTACAGTCTTCTAGATTTCCTCATGGTTTAACTCTGCATGTGTGTGTGTGAGGGTGGGGGTAGGATGCTAGATTAAAGAGACGGGCCCAGGGGCATTTTGTTCATTTGCAAAGCAATTGCTTTTATGTATAAAAAGCCCAATTCACTGTAGGTATTGTAAAAGCTTTCCATTTAAGGAACACGATTGTTCATTCATTGTTTGAAAACAGAAACAATCCTCCCACTGCTACTTAATCACTTATGCAAAACAAATTGCATTATCTAACTTGTTTTATTCACATTAACTCATAAGTGAGATTGTCCTGCATATGACGCAAATCAATTTTGGACAACTTTTTAAAAGTGTAAAAGAGGCTTTAAAATCTCAGATTTTCCTATTTCCACTTGAGGCTAGGCAGCCTGACTCCTATTCAGCCTCCCCTCTATTCTTTTTATAGCATGCACACACGATGGGAAGAATATTCAGCGGTTCCTCACTCCTAAATAATTAAACCCATTTCTTACATATTAAAAAATGTACCACATGTGGATCTTAAAAAAATGATTAAACAGCATAAAATACTGTTTTGAAATCAAAGCACCTATTGCATCGTCTCTCTCTCCCTTAGTTTTGTATTTTGCACAATTGGATGACAATCAGAGATCCCAAAGTGTGAGCAAAGAAGGCCCCAGCTGTATTAACAATTATATTTATGTGAGGGGAAAATAGGTACCAATGGGAATCACTGTCTGATTTTTTCCATCTTCCTCCTACCACCATGGGAAGTCTATAGATATTTTTACAAATTCTTTGTGCAGTGTAGTGAACAACACAGACCTGAGAACAAGGTCAAACTCCTCAGCAGGGTTTCAAAAGGCTCTCTCTTCAAAATCAAAGCAGAAAAGGAAACAAAAAACCAAAAAAAAAGTCTTAAATAAATCCATGTCAATTTAATCAAACTTCAAACAATGAAACATGGCTCTTGCAATTCAGGATTTCAAATGAGGCATTCTATCGCTATTCATCTTTTATTTACATGTGCTCAAGCTACTCTCAAACAAACATCCTTGTCAGGATGCCGAAAAGCAGCCTCTCCTCCTCTGAAAGGAGAAGCCAATAAGTATTTAGTAAAGGTGTAATGCGGGATATGAAGGTTATTTTGTTTCAAAACTATTTGTGCATTTTAAGTGAATTTGAAGTTGTACAGAGACTTAGTTACATTCTAAGTTTTGTATGTGTAGAATAAAAAAATTATTACAAGTACAAATAGTTTTTTTCACCTGTTCAAATTTTAAGTACAAGTATACAAATTCTGTTCTCCAAGTTGCACATCAAAAACCTCTTACATTCTCAGTTTTGCTTCACATGGTTCTGAACTATTGTTGCAAAACTATTTTTGCATTGTAACTTTGGTGTTTTGTAACAACAAAAAGTTACACCTCTTCAAATTCTTGAGTACAAGTACACAAATTGTGTTCTGCGAGTTGCACATCAAAAATGTCTTGCATTCAGTTTTGCTACAGGAGGCCTTGATTGCGTTTAACAGAACAGGATCCAATTAGCATAATAGGCCCTCTTCCATTCTCTTTGAAGTCCAGTGCATAGAATAACAAATGTATATAAACCACCCGCCAAAAGTCAATACATGGAAATGCCACAATTCTCGGTGGAGGGTCATGGTGGGATTTTTTCTTCTTTTTTTGCAGGAGGAGGGAAAAACATTCCATCTTATTGCAAAATAAGCAGTACAGAAGATAGGACCAGCAGGCTCTGTGCCCCCCCTCCAATCCTAGAGAAGAGATGGGAGCGGAGAGGATCCAGCTGCTGAGGGAGGTGCATCCTTTCTCTCAGGTGTTTTCAAAGCCTCACCCCGATGTGAAGGAGCAAAAAACTAATTACTCTCCAATTAGGGATAAAGACATCACTTGGGAGGGAATTGTAATACAAAAGGCAGAACACAAATAGGACATTGCATCAGTAAAAAACAAAAGTGCATCACATCCGATCTGTAAACACAGCAGGGGGATTCATTATGAACTAAAACGATAAATATTTGTGCTGACAGCTGCAGTATTCTGTAACAGCGGCACACATTCTCCGTCTCTCTTTATTTAAAATAGATTCTATATTATCTTCCTTTGAACCCAGGAGTCCAATATTTCTGAGCGTTCTTTTACAATTACAATGTGAGGAGATGGTTCATGATTTAAAGATATGAATTCTGTGCTTCAAGAATCCAGAGATATTAGCATCTACCTTCTCAGTTGAAAATACACGGAATTAAAAATGCCTTTTGAGACAGAGAATGCTTTGAACTTAAGAAACATTTCAAAAAGCCCTTCTCTCTTTTTTGTATTGAAAGTTCACCTCCTTTGAGCATGCTATAGGTTGGTTCTCATCCTTCCAGACCCCCCTCCCCTAATAATAGAATGAAGTTTAATGGGTCAATCCAATCAATGTTAAAGTTCAAAGAGAATCTTGGAGCAGTGGAGAGTCCATAGTTTATTCTCTCTTTGTACATGATTTGAATAAAATAATTGCTTATAAATAGCGCTAATGAAATATACTCAGAAATATAACTTGAAAATGTACATTTTTTTTTTTACAGTTTTGAGATATCTGCAAGGGAAAGGTAGCCGTTAGCCATTACATGAAGCAGCACTCTCTTATATTTTCCTTGGATTAACAATAATTTTATCTTGAGGGATGCATATTTGTATTTATTTTCTCAACTGCAACTTGTTTCTCATATGCAGCCTTCTTCACAATAACTGATTCCCATAGTAGAAAGCTAATATCTAATAAGCCTTAAAAAAAGTTGTTTTTAAGACAAGGAGAGCAAAGGATGCCACTTTTTGCTGCAGTTTTCCCACTGAGACATTTCATCCCACTTAATGTCCTGATTATTGTCAATGGTGGTACAATAGAAATGAATCCTTGATCAGTTTTTTTCCATTGATCCATTTGTTTTGAAAGCTTTTATTTACTGCACGGTCAGCAGATATTTTCCCTCTTTTAAAGTTAGCACTCATCAAATTTATGAATGGAACCTTTCTATGCCTCTCAACTGGGACTGGGCTACCTTTAGTTGCCATGGTATTTATTATCTATTGCAAAAAATAAAAAAATAAACAAATAAACTGTGTTGCAGATCTAAGAGATGACAAAAAAAGTTATATGTAGTAGAAAAAAAATATATAGGCTTCTGGGAAGGAGGACATACCTGTCCTAATTCATCTGGTCAATCATAACATATGATGAATCTCTAAGCTACCACCAGAGCCTCAGCACCAAAGGCTACATTTCTCATTTTAATAAAACTTTAATAGTTTTTCAAGGTTGAATTACTTTTGAACACTGTGTTAACTAAATCATACAAACTAATTCATAATATTTTTTTGTGTGCGCTTTTGTTTTACTGCAACTATTGAGTTATATGGAAGGCAGCCACATCGGATTTTGATGTTATACTTGATGACAAAACAGACCTTTACAACTACTGCAAAAAATGTAAACACAAAATAAAATACAATCCTTCAATCAGCCTTGTTGACCTCGTCATTGGTTACAAACTGAAACTCATCTGACAGTCGGATGTAGTAAAAAGAAAAACATATTTTATAAAAATACATCAGTGATATTTAGTTATCTATTGCTGGACAGGTTTTGTTTCTCCCCAGGTTTCTTTTTCCTTTTCTGTTTTCCACCATATATACAAACTTAACTCAGAATTGTGTTTTGTGTGAAATTCTCAGACTAATATAAAGCTGCCCACATTTTTTTATTTTTTTTTTTGTGTCATACAACTTTTTTCATACCTTGGATGCGTCAGTAAAGGTTGAGGGTGAAGTTTGTGCTTCGGGGATTAGTTATCTAAAAGTGTACACAACAATGGCATGGGCGCTAACTAAAACTAATTAATTAACTGTCCTTAAATAGTCCAAATTACAGTTACGAAAAAAGTTGGGTCTCAGCAGGGCATAATGTAAAAACACAGCAAATGTTAAACATGTGTACCTGGAACAAGCAAAGTGACAAAGTCCACAACCTAATCTTTGTCGTATCTTTGACATCTGCACATTTTCAAATATTCAAAAACCATAAAATATTTCCTCTCACCATAGATGTAACTCATCCCTTTAAAACGTAAGAGATTGTCAAAATTGAAATAAATTTAATGATTCAGATTCTGTGTTAAGGCCTTTAATAATGACAGCTGTAGAAATCTCACTCGCTCACCCTTCCCACAAAAAATATGGTTTTCATCCTGACATAAGCACAAATAAACCAAGAGGACTGGCAGTGCTACAAAAACTGTACACAGAAGATCTCATATAGCTTGGTGTAAGAATATTAATGACAGAAAAATACTGTTTTTATGATGCATTTACAATGTTTCCTTTGAAACATTCTATAGCTGATCAAAATAAATTCAGATTAAATGACTAAAGAGAGAGGGAAATATAGTAATATAGGATGAAACAATGTACAATTGAAAATTGCGATAAATTGTAGAAAATATGTTTTATTATTTAGGAGTTTTACATGTTATACACTTTTACGGTTATTAAGCACAGCAGCTTTCGTAGCTACATCCCATCTCCAGAAAATGCTTTCAGCAGCTTGAAACACTTCAGAAGAGTGAGTCCTGAGTAAGCCTCAAGTTAAAACTACAACTTTTCTTTTTATTGCTGCATTTAACGTGTTCAGATTAACAGAAAGTCCTCTGTTCTTGAAGAAATAAGTTGTTTCTTGGTGAAGTAGCACCTCAGTGTCCAGAAATTGCTTGAGCTGGGGAATAAAAAAACAAAGATGGTTACTCTATATATAAAAATATATATATATATCAGAATTTAACATGCCTTCTAAATACTTAAATGGTGTGCAGCACGCAAAAACAAAAATGATTATTTTTAAGGTTTGTAAAAGTTATAGGAGGAATTTTTTATCGTAAAGATGCTAAGCAAACAAAATAGTTATCAGAAATGCATCAAAAAAAGCTGTCAGACAAAGCAAAATTATTAGTTACCTGTATAAATGAATGCCTTGATAAAAATATGGGTTTGCGAATTAAAAACCAATAATTCTGGAGAACCTTAGCACAAATTAGGTAAATTTATAGTAACTAATTACTATACATATTTATCATATCATGGCACCCCTGCTACATGGGCCAGACAAAATGAAGATAACTGAATTTCATTTTTTAAGTTATATTATATTTGAGACTTTATTAATGTTACTTGTGCTTTGGCAAAAAAAAAAAAAAAATTCATAGTTTAAAGTTTTGAGAACTTTGAAATCATTACTAAGACTGTAGATAAAGGAAAGTTTAGGAATGTAGGTATTTTCTTTGGTTTCTTGATTATAAAGATCAGCAAACATTGGTCGACTTCTTTTGTCTTTCACATTTTTAAGTGAGGTAAAGAGAAGCACTTTTTAATACACAGAAAATATATAATTATATGTCTATTATTGATAAAAGAGGAGCTAGTGATTGTAGATTCAAACAGATTAAATAAATGGAGTTAAATAATGAAAAAATAAAAAATTTAAATTTTTTTGCAGAACATTATGCTGCAAGAGAAAAAAGTTGTTTATCTTAAGGCTTTACAAAGACCAGTGGAATTTCATTGCCATTCTTAAATAAAAAAAAACATATTTTCACCTCAAGAAGTTTGGAACTACTTAAACAAAATAAAAAAAACTTTTTTTTTTCAGGGTTAGAAAATCATTGAATAATGAGAAAAATAAATAAATTTGAAGAAAAGCGGTAAACAAGCAAAAGTACTACTTGAAACACAAAACATCACAAAGACTGTGTGTCATAAGGACATTTAGTGCATCGTGGATGTCACACCCATGAATACAAAAAAAAAAAAAAAACAAAGGAAAAAAAAACAGACAAATTTAGGGACAGCGAGGGTGAGAACTATCAAAGAAAGAAAAGAAAACAACCAAAACTAAAATCTGCATTTTTTAAAGTCAGTCTAACATTATAAGGATGTTTTTTTTTTTCAACTTAGAAATCATCACTGAGTAATAAGGCCCAAAATTATTTAATGCGTAGATACAGGTTTAAAGTTATCTATGTTGATGCTAAATATGGGTAATATATATAATAAATATAAAGTTGATGGCAAGGAGGAATTCAGGTTTGTCATCTAAGACAAACTATAGAAATTCCAGGAAAACATCCATAACAGCTGGGGTTAGCTGGGTTAAATTGCTTTAATACTTTAATTGTTAAAGGTATAGTGGAGGATTTTTAGCAAATTTTTGAAAAGACCCGCCCTCTCCACTTTTAAAATAAGATGCACATGCATAACCATGTACCTGCTCCTTAGAAGGAACGCCTATTAAACAAGTGCACACTCTGTTTAAAAGTTGCTGTTTGCATCTCTCATACAAGCTTACTTTCCAAAAGAAGATTTGCAATTTTTCCACATTTTCAGACTCATCACTGGTAAGTGAAAATGGGGACGAGCACGAAAGATGGCTGTACGTAAACATATCACCAGAATGATTAACAATTAGGAGGACCACTTATTTAAATGATCCACCCGGAAAAATGACATCCTCCACTATACCATTAAGGAAGGTATAAATATCCTGATTTTTAATTAAATTAAGTTTCTCCAGATTAAAGCTCCTTTGAGGTTGTTTAGATACCCTCTTCATTTCTGTTTAGAAAGAAAAAGTCTTGGCAGAAAATACTTTCTAAGTAAACCTGCAAGGTGTATGAAAAATGTTAAGGTTTAATGTAATATATATATATAATCTGATGATCAGTACTAACCAGAGCAGTATCTTATCAGATCAAATAGTTGTAGGAGATCATTTTGCATTACAAAGAATATAAATTTAAACAATTTTATAATGCAAATAAAAATCTGAATTTTCTAAACAATAATACAGAGCACAGGAAACAGCTAAAGGCAAGAAAAAAGATGCTGTTTTTCTTTAATACCTGAAAGATAGCTGTGTTTTTCTTATGTTAAGTGTGATGAGACGAGCTGTCTTTGCACATTTACAGTAACAACAGTGATAATTTTTTTTCCTCTTTTTTCTGACTTATTGCTGCCATGCTACAGATGGGGAGCTAATTGGTGCTGAGGAATGCAGCTGTGCTGAACTGTCAAGGTGCTAAATCAAAAGGTGTCTCTTTTGTTAATTACACACAATGCTACAAGCAGGCATGTTCTTCTGAGACCTTTCCTCCCATCAACCGCCCATAAATATTTTGGCAGCAGTACAAAAAGAAAGAAAAGAACAATTTACACACAATTATCACAGTGGGACGGGCAGACTGCCTGCAGATGTTTGTTTTGATTATAATGGGAGTAGAGGCAGGGTTTCCCCAACCCTGACAAGTTGTGTTTCCTCCAATCACAACACAGCAGAAAACATTTCAGTTTTAGACAATCAGTATTTCCTCCAGAATGTTAGAGCGGCTTTAAACATGCAATTTAGGGTCTTACTTTGTTGTTTTTTTTCACATTAGACAAAAGTGTAGTGAATCCCGTTGTTTAGAGGAGAGGGAGGCGCCACGGATACAGGAGGAAGAGGAGGAGGTGGAGGTGGAGGAGGAGGAAGGGGCGGGGGAGTAGGGGTGGGCATGTTAACCTGTGGTGGTACTATAAGGAGAGGGAACAAAAGGAGAACAGAGAGAAAACAGAACTAGTTGTTAGTTGGTTGTTAGTCAGTAACATGAGGGATGCATCTCATTGAAAAGCAGAATAGGTTTTCTGAAAGGAAACAGGAAGTTTTTGCCATCTCTGTCAAACATCTGTAAGTTTTAGCAGGTATAAAACCTACAAACAACCTACCGTATTTTCACGACCATAAGGCGCACCGGACTAAAAGGCGCACTCTCAGTTATGTGTCCCATTTCTGTATTTAACACACACATAAGGCGCACCGGACTATAGGGCGCGTTTTTTATATACAGGTACAAGTCCTCTACTACCTTTAAATACCTCTACTGCGTATTTAAAAATACAGCGGGGGCAAAACTGAGTATGACTGTGCTTTATTCATGTATTTATTACAAAGTATTAATCAAACCTGGCAGCTGGCCGTGAGACAGAGACATCGCAGATGACACAGCGCTGTGGTCACTCCTAAATTAACTTAAAATCCTGAAACCTGCTGACGGAATATGTTCGCTTTTATTGCCGGTATCCTGGTGCCTGCAGCTAAAATTATTTAGATGAAAAACACCTGCCAGCCCAGGCTGCCCAGCCTACAGGCTGCTGATGAAGAGATTTCTGCTGTCAGCGCACCGCTGGTATGTGGGGGTCTGAGCGCCTCCGACAGAAATAGATAATCTGGATGAACTGACTGCAATTATTAAGTTTTCAGGTGGACTTTCTCACTTAAAAACATATTAAAACTACTTTATTCCCACTGATCACAGCAAATATAGCTGCAAGATTTAGATTATTTAGATGAAAAAACACCTGCCAGCCACCGCGGTGAACGAAAGGATTTCTCCTGTCGGTGCACCGCTGGTATGTGGGGGTCTGAGCGCCTCCGACAGAAATAGATAATCTGGATGAACTGACTGCAATTATTAAGTTTTCAGGTGGACTTTCTCACTTAAAAACATATTAAAACTACTTTATTCCCACTGATCACAACAAATATAGCTGCAAGATTTAGATTATTTAGATGAAAAAACACCTGCCAGCCACCGCGATGAAGAGGAGGAGACGCGCCGGGGATGCTGTTGAATTAAGTTTTCAGGGAGAAAAATACAGCGGGAGCAAAACTGAGTATGATTGTGCTTTATTCATGTATTTATTACAAAGTATTAATCAAACCCATCAAAGTCATCATCCTCTGTTTCTGAATAAAACAGCTGCGCTAAATCAGACATGCCAGTTTCCCCTTCTTCGCTGTCAGTCACTTTCCGTGCAGCGCAGCTCCTCAGAAATAATGCCGGCTTTTGCGAAAGCTTGAACAACAGAGCCAGCAGACACTTTAGTCCAAGCATCTACAATCCATCCGCAAACTGTGGCGTAATCTGCCCGGCGCTGCCTTCTTATCCTGAAACTGTGGTCTCCGTCGGTCATCCATCGCTCCCACGCCGCTCGCAGCCTTACTTTGAACGGGCGCTTCACACCGATGTCGAGCGGTTGAAGCTCTTTTGTCAGACCCCCGGGATAACGGCGAGCACAGCGTTCATTTGATTCACCTTTTTTTCCACATCGGCTGTGAGATGGGCACGCAGCGATGGTGATGCGTGGAAAAAACCACCTAGTCTTCTCACATACACCTGCCTCAGCCACGCATCCATCCAGCCTTTTCCATTTGCGTTAATATCATATGTCATCAGAGCGCTGTCTGTCTCGCTGGCAGCTCCCAGATCAGCTTCTCTGATTGGTTGATGCGGCGCGTCCAGCAGCAAAACTTCAATTTTTCCATCTCGAGCAGCAGAAGCGCGGCGCTTCAGATGCTTAAACGCTCCCGACGTGCTGCACCAAAATGCGCTGCGGGACCTTTTGCTGCACCTATATGCGCGTCAACCATTGACTTTGCATGTAAACTCGCTGTTTCTGCTGCACCTGCTGGGTCCGGTTCACACCGATGTCGAGCAGCGTTAATTTGTTTCCCCATGTTTTTCACATCAGCTGTGAGATGGGCACGCATGGAGTTACATATTAACAGCGATGGTGATCAGTGGAAAAAAATACCTGGTCCCTTACATTCAGCCACTCTTTCATCATCTCCTCAATGAGGTGGTCTCAAAAGTCGCAGTTACAACACACATAAGGCGCACCGCACCATAGGGCGCACCGCACATTTTGAGGGAAAAAAAAGACGTTTAAGTGCGCCTTATAGTCGTGAAAATACGGTAGTTAAAATATTTTTGTAATGAATGAAATGCACACTAAAACATCTGTCTTTCAGTATTCAACTTTTGTCAATAATAAAATACCTTTAAGATTCTAGGCCCTCTCTCTATAGGGTTCTATCAAAAATTATGACAGAAATGCTCTTTATTCTTTTTTTTTTTTGGCTTATTCTAAAACTACTTATACTAGCTGTAAAATGCTGTTACTAGTTTAAAAAAAGGGGGAAAAAAGAGTTAATGTAATCTCAGTTTTCCATCAGCTCCCTGTAATATTTTTCAATGCCAAAAAAATCTCTAACTATGCAACAATTCACAGTTCAAACAATTGAAAATGCATCCATATAATGTCAAATAGACACATTACATGTGTTTGTATTAACTTTATTTGATTTTCCCTTTTGTGGATAATAGTAATACTCAATTAGTACATGATGTCCTTCTGGGACTGTATTCATAATTTCCCCAAACACAATTGTTAGATAAAAATAAATTTAAATTTATTCTGCTTTTCCCATTTTCACTTCTTTGCATTTTCAAATCCTATTTTGCAACTTTATTTTCTCTTTACTGTATTCTGTCCATTTAGCATTTCTGTGACCATTCTGGTCCCTGATCACAAAAAATCAAATAAAACCAAATGAAGCTCAAGAGAAAATTCAATCTGAAAGACTCTTATCAGATTGACATGAACCACCTGTGATGTCCCTCGTTCAGCTCCAGCCAATCAACTGGGGCGGCCACACCTCCTCCGAAGCCAATCATCTTTGAAGATCCCCTTCATTTGGCTCCTGGCCTAACGTATTTCTCTCCCGCGCTCAAGCAAAATTTCACCCACCTACACCTGATCTCCTCCCTCATTCTCAGACTATTCTCAGTCCCACTCATCCACTGACTTATACCAGTGTCTGGGCCCCAGGGGAAGACTACTCTAAGCCATTTCTAGTGTATTTTGATCCACATCATCAAATTCTTCTGCCGGGGCCCGAGCACCAAATAACTTAATTCATTTGCGTCTTTATGTGCTTTTATCTCATTGAAAACCAGTCGGCCTCTGAAGATGGCCGCTCACACTGAGCCTGATTCTGCTGGAGGCTTTTTTCCAGTTAAAAGGGAGTTTTCCTCTCCACTGTCGCTACATGCTTACTCAATGTGAAAGATTGCAGAGAGTCAATAAGTCTATCAATCTATCTATCAATCAGCTGGTTTTCATTGGATAGAAACTTTTTGAAGACTATTATTGAGTTACCTGTATGCATAAATTGAATAAAACATTTTTAATAGCAGCTTTTTTTCTGTGTTAGTCTCTCCAGGTTAAATTACAGTTGCTTTTCGGATGTAACCAGCTCTCTCCTGGGTTAGACAGCCATACTGGGATCACAACATGATAACTATGGTAGGAGGTACTGACTTGCTTCTCCATCTACTCACTTCATAACCTCAGAGAAAGGAAACCACATATTTGAAAAACAGTTTGATCTCCACGAATTTTGAGAGAAACTTATCTTCTGGGCTCTGGGTGGATGCTTCAAACTTTTTTACCTTATCTGCAGAAGTCTCTTTACAGCATTTTTAAACCATCAACACTTGCACTGTTAATATAGTTGTCTAAAGTGAGTTATCTTTTGTGCTGCTTCAAATGTTCCTTGCTGCTTGATTCTCCATGTACGAACTTTATCTACAATTACTTGATCAAGAAAACACAAAATACTACATACATAAGATTATGTATGAGGACCATTTGTGGTTCAAACAGTGATTGAACAATTTTGGCACCTCCTACACTAGCAGTTGTGTTGTGATACAGATATGGCTGTCTAATTAATGCGAAAGATGGTTTTATCCAAAGATTAACTGGAATGTTATAACATATAATGTATTTTCAGAACCAGAAGGGTAATGGAAATGCTAAACAGAAAGAATAAAGTAAACTGTTAATTCAATTGAAAAGGCAATTTGAAAATGCATGGTTAAACAAGGAAACGGAAGTGGAAAAGGCAAATTAACTTTTTAAATGTCTGATAAGAAAAGGTGTTATACTCAGATTTATTAATTGTGACTTATAATCCTCTGCTGAAAACAAGATTGGAAAACACATTCTTAAATTGTAGTATTTATTGATGGATTAATATTTCCAATAGCTCTTTAAAAATTTTGTTTAAAATGAACCATAAGGAAAACACTTTTCAAAGAGAATTTCTGCATGGCTTAAATGTTGCATTTTTTGTATTACTTTTTCAGTGACTCCTGGTCCCCCATACATGCATTTTAAAGCACCTTCTCTGAATTTTTCCATTTCATTTTTTTCCAGATAAGATTAAGTTATTTACACTCATTGCTTGGGGCATTTGAAATACAGGTCAACATGGGGATTGTTTGCAACATTAGTTATGTAAAGTATTAAATCCTCATAAAAACTACAAACTTAACAATCCTGACAAGTTACGCATCACATAGGACATATCATTTTTTGGCTTTTTATGTACCAACAGCTTCAGCAATCCAAATAACCTTTGTCACATCTCCTGTATATAATTGCAGTGATGAATATTGCTACTTTAAGGCAGCAGTACTGAAATCTGTCATGCATGCTGCTGTGAAAAAGACTCTTCTTTAAATTCATGAGTTTGAAAGTGCACCAACAGACCTCACTTTAACACCAAAGGCAGAAAAAGTCATTGATTCAGTCCGCGCTGACAAGATGCCACCGGTTATATTCTCTGGCATTTCTCTATGCTGGAAATAATGTTATAATTGTTGACTTTGCTTCACTGTGCATATTAAGCTTCCACACACGCTGACAGCTTGAGTGTTACAGTGTGTGACAGATATATGCGTGCTTAGTTGTGTCTGTGTGAGTGCACGCATGTGCCGGTAAAGCAGACAGACTGACAATCTGCTGCAGCGGGAGTGAAAATTAACTCGCCTGTCTGCTGCAGAGTATGAAAGAGATAAGATGTGAGCGTGGCGTCTTTTATGCAGGTTCAGAGCTATGTTCAAAGCGGCGGCAGCAGCATGCAGATGGAGAGTAGAGCTTGACTGGGCCCATTGATCAGCGCACAAAATGGACTCATCAAGCAATTCCTCCCCTGTCTAAGAGATTCTACACAGATTGCAATTAGGGACTATCTGCACTTGTAATAAGAAATAATATTCACTTATTAGAAGATGAACAGCCTTATTGCTTGACTCTGCACCTTACGCCTCTCTTATCAATCCAGTTTTCTTGAAAGGCTCCTTTTCGCTCTTGATTCCTTCTACACTAAATGCAAGTTTCATGGCAGGGGAAAAAACTGTCTGAAACTGTCAGCATTGCTTCACTTTATATTTCAGACACTCACGCTTATTGTTTCAGTATATATCTCTGTGCTGTAATTTTTTACAGTGCAAAGATGTGCAGCCAACACCTACAAACAGGTTCCAGACAATAAACTAGACTAATAAAAGTGACCAACCTGCAACAAGTTTGCTCTTGAGCGAAGCCTCTGAGGCGAGAGCATAGGACATGGTGATGATCCTCTCCTGCTCCTGCAAAGCAGAGTCCAGTGCCACTGATCCCACCTCAGGCTTCTCCACAGACACTGTTGAGGCTATGTTCTGCACGCTGTCCAAGGAATGAGAAGGAGGCAGAAAAAGGAGAGAAAAATCTGAATCATAGGATTATTAAGCTATCGGTAGAAATTTGCTGGCTGCTTATCTGCCCTTCACCCAGTGGTTTGTATAGGAATTCTCTGTGAACCCACCGTGTTTGCCACAGGCAACGCGCCCGGTCTGATTGCACCATTATTGTGTGTTGAAGCTGTTGTTGTGTTGTGGCTGTTTAAGTGTTTGTGGCGTTGATGGGTTTTGTTATGGCTGTTGGTGTCTTGTGTTGTGGCTGTTGAAGTGTTTTGGTGGTGGTTGTGGTGTAGCTGTTGTGATGTGTTGGTTCTCTTGCAACTGTTTTGATGTGTTGGTTGTGTTGTGTTGCGGCCCTTGTGATGTGTTGGTTGTGTTGTGTTGCGGCCCTTGTGATGTGTTGGTTGTGTTGTGTTGCGGCCATTGTGTTGTGTTGGTTGTGATGTGTTGTGGCTGGTGTGTTTTGGCGTGGGTTGTGTTCTGTCGTTGGTTGTGTTGTGTTGCGTTGAGGCTGTTGTGCTGTGGCGTTGTTTGTGTTGTGTTGCAGCTGTTGTATTATGGCTGTTATGTTGTCTTGTGTTGTGGCTGTTGTGTTTTGGTGGTGGTTGTGTTGTAGCTGTTGTGTGGTGTTGGTTGTGTTGTAGCTGTTGTGATGTGTTGGTTGTGTTGTAGCTGTTGTGATGTGTTGGTTGTATTGTGGCTGTTGTGATGTGTTGGTTGTGTTGTGATGTGTTGGTTGTGTTGTGTTGCGGCCGTTGTGTTGTGTTGCGGCCGTTGTGATGTGTTAGTTGTGTTGTGTTGTGTTGGTTGTGTTGTGTTGTGTTGGTTGTGTTGTGGCGGTTGTGTTGTGGCTATTGTGTTGCGGCTGTTGTGTTGGTTGTGTTGTGGCTGTTGTGATGTGTTGTGGCTGTTGTGTTGTGGGTTGTGTTCTGGCGTTGGTTGTGTTGTGTTGCCATGAGGCTGTTGTGCTGTGGCATTGTTTGTGTTGTGTTGCGTTGAGGCTGTTGTGCTGTTGCGTTGTTTGTGTTGTGTTGCGGCTTTTGTTGTGTTGTGTTGGAGCTGTTGTGTTATGGCTGTTATTTTGTCTTGTGTTTTGGCTGTTGTTGTGTTGAGGCTGTTGTGTTGTGTTGGGGGTGTTGTTGGGTTGTATTGTGTTGCAGCTGTTGTGTTGTGACGTTGTTTGTGTTCAGTTGTGGCTGTTTTTATGCTGTGTTGGGGCAGTTGTTGTTTTGCGGTGTTGTTTCTGTTGTGGCTGTTGCTGTTTTGTGCTGTGGCTATTGTTGTGTTGTGCTGCGGCTATTGTTGTGTTGTGCTGCGGTATTGTTGTGTTGTGTTGCAGCTATTGTTGTGTTGTGGCTGTTGCTGTGTTGTGCTGCGGCTATTGTTGTTTTGTGCTGCAGCTATTGTTGTGTTGCGGCTATTGTTGTGTTGCGGCTGTTGTTGTGTTGTGGCTTTTGTATTTAAGTGACCCTTCTTGGCCACCGTACTTAAGGACCATCAATACACTTCCGAACCAAATGCTTTTTGAGAAACAAAAACAAATTTCTTGTCTTCTGACCAACGGAAAGAAAACCAGAAGTAAACAGTGCTATTAATTACATACTGTAAATCAGGCAAACTCATTTTAATTCATTTTTTTTAATTCATTAATTTTTCATATTTTTTCAATCTGGGAGCTCTTTGAAAGAATAAAATCTCTCAAAAACCTTGGGCACCTGCATCCTTACTTGTGGGTAGCTGTCCTTTTGTCTGTGTGTTTCATGTGATTTAATAGTTTGCATGCGTAGGAAACATTTCTAAATCATAATTATCAGATTTGAGTGTGTGTATTTTTATTTTGTATTCATAATTTCATTGTATTTGTATTTATATTTGAACACATATTTACAAGCAGCAGGAGCTTTGCAGACACTTATATTAACATATTACAAAAAAATTACAAATCCAAACATCTGGAAAAGCCTTTTTTTGAAACAACCGCTTACCCTGATCTAAAAAATCAGATGGAAGTTAAATTGTTGTTAAGCAAAAAATATGAAAAGCGAAAGGCTTTCCTGGAGATAATCGCTGCAGAAACTGAAAAGCAAAAGTTCAATTTCTGAACTCCAGCATTTAATGCTCAGACTCCAAAACGCTCAAATGCGCCGCGTCTGCTGGACCTCCCAACACCGTCTCCAATACACTCTGCTAAAAAATCCGACACTTTGACACCCAAAACGAGCTTGGTGTGAACGCACCATTAGTTGACGTGGATGTAGTAGCAATACTCACAATAACGACAGAGCAGCAGTGATGGAAATAAGTGGAAATGCAGAAAACAGTTGACGTACTACTTCCAAAATGGCATAGTGCAGTATTATGTTTTTAAGAAGTTATGAATATTGAAGAACAGTAGGTGTGCTTATGGTAGCTGAACAGAAACATACAGTGGAATAAATGGTAGGGTCACCTGCTGCATTTATACGATGTGGAAACCAGCCCCCATGTGAAGCCCATATGGACCTTTTTTAAATAACATAAAAAAAACCCGTTTTACTAAATAAAGGCTGAACGCATTGCATACTGGGTAGTTAACTCACCCCTGGAGGTTGTTTTCAGTAATTGAATAAACAGTAACAACACTGCATTAACCACACCGTTCTACTTGAACATTCTGCAAATTTGATGTCAGTACAGGCAAGCTTGTCCGTGGATAACAACTTTATATCCTTCCACTTGGAACGAGGCTGGCACGCGCAGTCAGTGCCAAACTACAAAAAAACTGACATGTGCGACCTAACGCAGGGATTGCATGCAGGTTCCACGTTTAGGGGTGGAGACGGCATGATTGCGTCACTTTTGGCACACACACCCTATCGCCCTGTTCAATGCAGCGAATATAAACCCAGCTTTAAGCTATGCTTTCTCCATGCTTAGCTTGCTTTAAGCTGCGCTCCCTTAAGCCCCCCTTTTTAAAACAGGATGTTTGGAAAAGTTTCAAACCTTTCTCAAACCCTGGAACATCATCATCATATTATCTTAAAATATAACCAGTAAAAATGAACAAGAAAGCAATTAAGTACCTTGACTTTGCCAATATGCTTTTGATACGCTCCACTTTCCGATGACGTTCTTCCACTTCCTGTGGGCTGAGTGGATCGTCAGGCTCTGAATCCACATAGCGCTCTGGAATCAACACTTTATCAGGCTTGGACAGCTAAAAGACAGAGGCCAAGAGAGTTATTTATAGGTCAAAAAAATGTTACAGTTATAGAATAGAATAGAACTGAATAGAATAGTGTATTTATCCCTCAGGGGGATATTCCTTATTTATCAGCATCTAATTGACAGCCAAATAGAAACACAATATGCACACCAAAAGGTTAAGAACACAAAACTTTAAACCAACATTGTAAAGTTGTAAATGTAGTAGTAAATTTTCCAAATGTAGATTGTCTTCTTAATAGATAAAATGTCCAAACAAAGCAAAGCAAAGCTAACTAAATTTCATGCACCCATCCTGCTAATCATTCAGTGCTCTCCTAATCATTACCATCCCGTTATCCAATGTTGCAAAACACAAGTAGGTTCACCTTCTGTACTGTTTTTGCAAGTAAATTATTCCTACATAAATGTCCATGAATCTAACCACTTTAACTGAACTCTGAAAAAGTAATCCCACCCTTACTAATTTATTCTATTTTTGCTTTCCTTTCTACGTTTCTCAATTTCATAAGTAAAGTCAGAATTCTACCCATGCTCTGGCTCTCATGTTATTGAATCTGCAGGCATGAAACGTTCAAAATGCACATGGGGAGTAGTTCACGTGCATGTGTTTTAAATAAAACTGCTCATATTAGTATATATTTTACACATGCACACTTTTGGCAGAATTCTGATTTTATAGTTTCAGGTAAGGAATCATGCAACAAGTTGCATGAACATTTTTTTGCATCCTGATGTTTTTTTAATGTTAAATCAAAAATAAATTATCACCTCTTTGTTAAGGTCCAGGTCATACTCCAGGGTCTCCAGGTCAGCCTCATGTGTGGGAGGGGTTGTTGTTGTAGAGTGAAAGGCTAGCCATTCATCAGAGTGTGAGCGGGGTCTCTCTTTGTGCTCAGGGGGTCTTTCCTCCCCTTGGACACTCCTAACTGCCTGAGCCTCCTCCCCCTGAACGGCCCGCTCGAGTAGTTGCAGGTCAAACTCCTGCTCTCTCTTCCACTGGACAGGAAAGAAAGAGAGTTTTAAACAAATCACTGGCCGCTGTCTTCGGGTCGCACTGACTTAAAAAGAAAATTATCCGTTTTGCTCGGCTGCACAGAATCAGTCAACACATTTTGTACAGCACATCAGGCCTTACTTGATCTTAAAAAACTGATAATAGTCATTTACGAGGATGCAATCAAAAAACACCTGCATAGATGAGTATGCATGCAAATATGGAAGTGAAAGCTCTCAAAACGGTACAAACATTAGGGCAGGGAGAAGGGGAGCAACAACTGATTCAGAAATAAACATTGAGAGAAACTTTATTTAACAAGACTGTTGTGTATTTATGGAAAACAAAAGTTAACTGAATAAAATAAAACATGGAAATGTAAATTATTTATAAAGCACAATTTATTTTAAATAATATATCAGAAATAGAAAAAAAATATATCTTCCAATTACCAAATAAAGACATGAAGAAAACAGTTAATCTACATTTTACTGTCAAACGGATATAGTGGACAGAAACACTGATTCTATAAAACGCTTTTATTTGCAAGACTGAGAAATTGGACACAGGTCACAGTTTATAATCACTCCAGGCATCTTTGTTTTCATTTGAAAATAAAAAAGTTATAATTATAATTGAAATGAGTGATGTTAAATGTGTATTTTGGAGCATTTGTTAATATTACCTAGTGAATATTTACTTGATTTCTCTTTTCACAGACAGACAGACAAACAGACAGACAGAAATGCATGCATAACACCAATGAGGCCTTAGATGTAATGGTAGCTAATTAAAAAACCAAAGGCAATGATATCTAAATGAAAAGAGCAATGATTAATGAATTGAGGATAATCGTCACACGACACTGAATTGAATTAAAAGAAGAAAATGATATAACAGATTATATAAACAGACTTAAATTGGACTCAACCAGAATTTAGCTCTGTTTTTGAATACATTTAGACATTTAGAGGCTGCTGGACAGGTGTTAAAAAGTTATCAGAAGAACTGAGCCAAAGTCCGGTTTGTCAGAATAAAATATTTAAGCGAGTAGTTGCCCGAACCCAGATGACAGGAGAGTTAGTAGAGGCATGATACTATGGGTTACATCTAAGTGATAAAAAATCTATGAGGAAAAAGAGGAGGAGCTTGTTAAAGTGATGGATGTCACTAAATGTTTTTATTGAAGATAGTTAGAGGGTTATCTTAAGAATGTTATCTATTTCACATAATTCAATAAAACCTATTTAACACTTTCTAAATGTTATCTAGCAACAGTGTAATGAAATACCATTTTGTACACAGACATAGGTATCCACAATGCCATGCAAAATGAATATAACCCCTTGATATTACTTCTTTTTTTTATTTTGCTAAACTACATTTACAGGTGAATGTATTTTATCAAAAAGTGCGCAAACAAGGACAAATGGGTCTAACGTTTTTAAGAATTGGGACTTAGCACCCCTTTATTTTGATGCTCCTAATGCATCAAACTGGTTTCTGAAATCAGCAAACAAATTTACTGCAAAATTGGATAACAAATTGTTGACATTTAGTCTAAAACCAATAAGGACTGTCTGAGAGTTAGGATTAAGCCTCTAAATGTCTCACAGCAGAGGTGTTAAACTCCATTGCTAGAAGGCTGGTGTTCTGAACTTTTCAGATACATCTCCGCTTGAGTACACCTGAATCAAATAATAATTTTTTTAGCATGACTGCAGGACTTGGCTGCATGCTGAGGAAGTAATTCCGTCCTTTGATTCAGGTGTGTTGGACCAGGGACATATTGGCCCAATCCCAAACTAGCCCCTTAGCAATAGCCCTCCGTTTATGTGTTCCCACAGAAGGTCCGCCACAAGTGCCGTCCCAAACCCTGTAGTGGGTAGGGCGCGGGGAATGTTCAGTCCTCAAATAGTGGGTCTGCATCAGTGCGGGCTCACTGGGATTTCACAGCAGGTGTAACAAAGGCTTGATGATGGATGAAACACCTGCATTTAAATGTAAGTTCCACCAGTTTGTCACCACCATCTTCATCACATGGTCAAAAATCACAAGTTCTGTATAAGAAAAAAGGGTAATTGGGAAAATGAAATGGGGCGTCACTGTGTTGCCATAGCAAAGACTGCTTTCCTTTTCCGTTGGAGGGAAGAAGGCGTCCCGTTCTCATTTATACACCCTCACCTTTAATCAAGGCACAGCTGCGAGTGAGACTTCATTGGGACTGACACTCAATAGTTAAGGGGTAGTGCTTAATGAGCGGTTTGGGATTCAACCATCTTAAAGTTAAAGAACACTTGCCTTGCCTGGAGTTTAACACCCCTTCTATAGAGGTTTTTCAGGAACACACCAGAGCTGTCAGAAATAAAGCTTTAAAATGTTTAAAGCAGGGTTAAGGGATGGGAAATGAATACAAATGCACACCAATCTTTTCAGATCTATATTTTTCTTTAAAAGCTATTTTGCTTCCACTAAGACATTATCAGACAATTGTATGCAAAAGTGCAAGAGGTATTACTTTTACAAGGCACCATCTGTCCTCATGTAAACCTTATATATTTTAACATTTAGCAAAAGTAGAAAATTGAGGTGACCTAACTGTTTGAATGCGTGAGAACTACAGTATCATCATAGTGTCAGATTTCTATGATGCTAATATTCCTTAGTAGGAGAAAACAGATTAATGGCTAAAAATAAACACACATTAAATAGACACAAACAGAGTTAACAGTTAAAAAACATCCAATTTATAATCTCAAAGAAAATCTATTTGCAACAAGTAAATGCATGCATTACTGTTGATCTCCACTCTCGGTTTGGTTGACGTCATGCATGAGGGTGTGAGTGGTACTGTTCTAGTAACATACTGATCCAAAGTCTGCCGAAAGCGGGCGCGAAGAAGAAGAAGCACGCGACGTTGGAGATGCGTGACGGTCCCCATGACTCAGGGTGCGTTTTCTCTGGCGGACGAGGGCCTTCTGATGCCTCTTCATCCTCTCTAGCTGCTCATCCGCGCTCATCTTTCCTCTCTGCTGATGCTGCACCTTGTCCCCCGAGTACAGGCGCTCCAAGGCACTTTTTGCTCTCTCCTGAGATGAGTAGGAGGAAGCAAAGTTGAGAAGTAGAGTGAGAGATGTAGTAGACAGCAAAAAAAAAAAAGAAAAGAAATAGTGAAAGATGTTATATTGGAAAAAAAGGAGGGCAGTTTTTTTTTAAATGAGTTAATTCAAAATCAGGGCATAATTAAGATGTATACCAATTTTTATTCTTAAAAATTGGTAAAATACGTACAAAAAATTGAAGATTATAACATAAACTGTTGCCTTGCAGTAGGAAGGTATGTGGTTGAAATCCTGGTCTGGGTTCTTTATGCATAGAATCTGAATGCAAAGAGTATAGGTCCCCCAATTAACCTAACATGACTTCTGGGTTAACTGGTCTTATTAAATTTCTGCCTGGGGACGTGTTTTTCTGTTCTGTTTGTCTCTGCTTCTCCCTGTGAGCTAAAAACTGAAAGCAAAATAAACTCAATGCCTTTAATTGGTTGTTCATCTCTGTGAGGCCACCTTCAGCCAAAAAAAAAGTTCTTTCCACTGACCCAAAAAGGGCTTGGTGCCAAAAAGGGTACCATCTTTGATCCTACATGGCTTCTTTGGTTTAAAATAAAAAAAAAAGGGAAGAGCTAAGTTTAAGTTATTATTAAACTACGAATCTTCTGCTAAATCAGTAACTGGGAGTTGATACATATCTGATATTCTATTCTAGAGATTTTTGGTGCATCACACACATCACATCAAATCATATGTATCAAGCACGAGGGAGTGAAGTAGAGGTTTACTGCTGTAATTGAACCTTATTGATCTCACACTGGAGAAATTCACCTCTGCATTTAACCCATCCCATTGGGGAGCAGTGGGCTGCCTCTGTGTGGCGCCCCGGGTGCAGTGTGGGATTAAGGGTCTTGCTCAGGTAGCCAGGTGCAGGCTGTGGAGATCGAACCGGGTACTTGCAACCTTCTCAGAGCAAAAGTGTACTACTCTAACCACTAGGCAAACATTCCCCATGTGGCTCCCCTGTAGGATGGCTCGTCTGTAATGAGAAGTTCCCTCTTATTCTATAACATCTAGTTTATGTAGAGAAAACTGGTCCAACATGTAAGGATTTATTTTTGGTTTTCTGAGCTGAACACAGGGCTTATTTTAAAGATTTTTTTTCCCAGCACCCTTTATTTGAAAGCCAGCCAATTGGAAACGAGGATAAGAAAGGGGGGAGAAGACTTGCAGCAAACAACACACCAGGATCCGTGTCAAAGACTAAGGCCTCTGAAAATGACTTACACAATTTTACCCCAGCACCCAAGCTTTTTATTTTGTAATTTTTTTAGGAATTTCCTTCATGCTCTCACCGTTACACCAGCTACTGAAGTTGATCTTCGAATAGTCACATATGAGGAGATACTTGAAGACTGATTCACCCTTAGTGAAGAGCTAGACACTCCTGAAAGGAAGCATACAAATAATTAAACATTTTTATTTACTCAAATTATAAGATAAAAAAAATAAAGACAACACCCAAGTTGGAACAGAATCTTTTAGCCTTGCACTTTTACTCATCTACCTCTATTTGGTAATGTCTGGTAACCTCCTTGGTGCCCAGATGCTACAACACTGCTGTGACTGGTGCTGTCCCCAGATCCTATGAGCTCTGGATCACTCAGGAAAGGTCGCAGTTCCACCTTAGGGATACATGAATGGTCATAAGTAACCACGTAAATTTTGTGAATATCATTAGCCCAAATACCAAAGATAAAACGCATATACCTTACTGTCCCCGTTTGTGTACTGGCCAATCTCCCGATCCCTTTTTCGCTCGTCTGACTGTCGCTTGAGGCCTCGAACAGAAGTGTGCCTGATGACTGTTGTCTCCCGGGGCAATGGCGGCACAGCGGGAGGATGTTCCTCTGGACTGTAGAGCTGAGGTAGAGGAGGTCTGGGAGGCACATCATCTTCACCCTACACACATAGATAATTGTGAGCTACTTAGAATTACTTCAAAATAAATATGCATTATCTATTTTGCCAGTTTAAAATAATGTTAAACGGGGCAGTTACTATAACAAATAGTAAACTCATAACATGATGTTCAGAATAAAGAGAAATGAAGCATAATAAAGAAAGCAATGCAATTAACAGGACAGCTTTAGAAAACACTGAAGAAGCAGGTCAAAACAACACAGAGCAACCAGACTGCTTAAACATACATAAAATGGAAAATAAACCAAAGATCAACACATCAGAATAACTGATAACTGAAAACCAAAAGGGAGAACCATAAAATCTGCTAGCTGATCCTTAAAATTATCCAATAGTAAACAGATCAAGGTAAGGACTTGTGTACCTGAAATGATGCAGGGATTTCCTGTCATGGTCTTGGCATTGATGACTGGCTTAATTGCTCGTTTCATTTCACCTGTCCAATTCTGCTCAGTTCTCCCATCACTGCTCATCTGACCCACCTGCTCCTGCCTCTATTTAAGGTGCTTGCTCCCAGTCATCAGTGCCAGATTATTCTCGAGCCTTTGATGAGGGTTTTTCTAGTTTTTCAATACTTATAGTGTTCTGATTGCCTGATCCTGACCTGTTTCTGTCTTCGGACCTTTGAGCCTGCCTGTCCCTGTTTGCCTGACCTGTCGTAGGAAACTTGCTTTCTTGTGGACTGAACCTGGATCTGCTCCCTGACATCGCCCTCTGGATTATTCTTCCTTCCATCATCTGCATGGATTTGCTCTCCTGTCAGTTCTGTGTCCCTAAAATCTTCGGTGTCTGGAACTCTCTGTGCGGCAACCGCTAAGTCTTCTCAGCTGACTGGGTGGTATCACCTTGTTCTCTGGGCATCAACAGTAACCTAAACTAGGATATTGAGTCACGCATGCAGATCATCCTGCGTCAGGTTTTTGTGGTCACTAACCTGTTTCCTTTTCCCAGTGTTACCTTCCTCAGACCCCGAGCCACTGCTGCTGCAGATCCACAAACATTCCATTTTTAAATAAATGCCTTTAAAGTTATTCCACTGTCTGTCTTGCCTGAATACTAGGTCCCTCTGTTCTGAGTCGTTACATTTCCAAGCCAAAAACAAGATGGGGAAATCACCTCAGCTTCGTGCATGCGGTCAGAGAGTTTGTCTAACAGTGTCTATGTCTATTATTTACTTGCTCTCTGGTTTTCAACTCATCATAGTCAATTTAAAATATTCAACTGATAAATGGATATTTTGTTAACATCTAAAAAAGGACTGATAAGATTTAAATGTGTTGCCATTCTTGTACAGTCTCAATCTTGGATAACCAACTAGTTTATGCTGTGTTTTAAAGAATGTATTTTCTGAAAGAGGTTTTATAGCCTATTCACAAGTATTTACTGTTATTTAACGGATGAAAAGTTCAGAAATGTGAATATGGTTAGAAAGTTAAAGGATGGGATGAAGTTCTGTAAAGTTCATGATCAGTAAGTCATCTTTGTAGTACTAGATAGACGTAATAGGACTTATGAGCTGGTTGGATATGCAAATAATTTTTTTTGTGTGGGGGTTATATAAAGACTTGTTCTCCCACCCATTTGAAGCCACTGAAGATGGTTGTGGAGTGGTGTAATGGCTGTCGGCTGGAGCTTGAGGTAAGGGTGGGGTCATGGCTGAGGTGGGGGCTGTGCTGTTGCTGCGGGGCAGATCGCACCTCCGCAGCAGTCTGGCTCCCAGACACAGAAGGCACTGATGCTGCTGGCACTGAAGGCACAAATTTTTTCTCTGAGGAGTGTGATGTACATAAATGTTTAGTAAAGAGTAGGATTATGGTAGTCTTAATACTTGGATTTTTTTTTTATGCTCACCTGGGTTGGTAACAGAAGCAATTGTGACTTTGTAATTAGCTTTATTGGTACTGAGTCCTGCAATAACATCCTCAATCCGCCATAGTTCTTTTCTGAGCTGAACTTTCTCCTGCTGCTCAAAAACAAAAACAGAAGCATTCATAAATGTAATTACAGAACACATCAACTCTTTAAGATATACTTGAACCACTACTCAGATACAAAGTCTTTCTTTTATATCCAAATCAGATGAAACTGGTAAATGATCTTTAAACAATCACCAATAAAAAAAAAAATTTTCATTTTAAATGCAAATCTAAAATCTGTAAATTTTAGAGCCTTCAGATTAAAGCCTATCTATAAAAGTGAAAGACTGCTTAGGAAGATAGACCTGAGAAAGATCACTGCGGTTCATCTGTCCCTGCAGGGCTGATCTTAGCCAGTCCACATCTCTCTCCAGTCGGTTATACTCGTTCCATGCATTCTCCATTTCCTTTAGAAAAGGAAAGAAGACAATAATGAACACAAGAAAAAAAAATTTACTTCTATAGTAAAGCCATTTTGAATTTATTAACAAACGTGCACCCGTTCTTTACACATTCTCAAACATTTAATTATGCGTGTCATAATTAAAAGCTTTAATAAGCTGTTCTAGTTAGAAACATACTTTTTTTAAATAATTGTATCTTACATCATACCGATTTGCACCTGTGACATCCTAACACCACTACACTAAATTCAAATGTCTGACAAATTGTTGAAAAAAACAACACATTTGTTTACTTCCTGTGATCTTGTGGTTATATATTATTAACTGCAGATTTGAAAAAATCACATTTCCCATTCAAATGCAAAATATTTTGAATATCAGTGAACTTTTTTACCCATGTAACTGGGAAATACACTCATACCTTTTTTTCTCTCAGCATCAGGTTTCTCCCCTTATCACTCATTTTGATAGTCACAGTCAACCTGAAACATTGTGCCAGTCGCGTAAACCGTAAAAAGGGAACTAAAAACAGACGGCAACATCTTGTCCCAAACTTAAAGAAACATGATGCCCAAAGTAGCATGGAAATCATAGGGTATCCTTCTAAATAAATCTTTTTGGAGGAATAAGTGTTTTTTTTTTTGCTTTTTTTTTAGAAGCTGTAATGAAATTCAGTTTTTATTTGAACCGTAATGGGATTGGTGAAAAGAAGTGTCTTACTGTAGACACTTGAGATATTTCAGCCCTGATGTGGACCACGTCTTCTTGCAGCAATTTTTGCTGATAGGCAATTTTCTCAGCGTGAGCCGGCTGATCTCGGTACTCCTCCATCTGCTGGTGGGAAACATCCAGAACTGATTCCAACTTGTCCTAAAGAGCAGAGGACACAAAATGAGACAACAGGAAGCATTTTGGTGCCCACCAGCTTTAAAGTCTGCCATATGGGCTATACTCAAAAATGATTTATGGGCAAACCAAGTAAAATTAAAGAAGGTTAAAGAATAAAACAACAAAAAGGTATACACATTCATCTTTTATGACTTAGGTTAATTAAAAAGATTTAGGTTTTTTAGGGGTTTTTTTTCTGTGGGAAAAAATACCACATTAAGAAATACATTAATTGCTTTTTACTAAATTAAACTCATCAGTTATTGGCCTCCCTGGTATAGATAAAAGCCTAAAATTAATTCAATTTTTTTTTTTTTTTTACTGCAGCATACATTCTGACAGAATATTCTGATGATCCACCTGAAAAAGAGCATCCTCCACTATACCTTTAAAGTTCTACTAGCACGGGCATTGCTCAACCTCTGCAGACCAGATGACACACATCTCAGTGTTAAAAATGTTTTAGTTTTCCACACAGTTAGTTTTTTAGTTGTTTTTTTAAGTTTAAGATCTCAGATATTTGCCTTTGTTAGGGGTGAAATTTAAAACTCAGTCAAAAAAAAAGATGTTCAATGTTTAATAAAAAACTAATATGTGCTTGGGATCTTTAAATTATAAATTACTGAAGAAAAAAAATATTAATATATTCAGTGAGTAACAAACACCTTGTCATCCTTGAAACTGCGTATTTTTGCTTCAAGTTCCTGTAGAATCTTGTCTTGTTCGCAAAGTCGACTTAGTTTAACCTACAGGAAAACAAACAAATAAGCAAAGATGAAAACAAAGACTACCATCCATATCCCCGATCCATACATAATACTTCAGAGAGGGAAAATAAAGCAATGAAGACTCAGAAAGGAGATAAAACAGAACATGGTAATAAACAGAGCATGTGTTTACAACAGAGGCCAAACGCTCCATTCTTGTCTTCATTCAGCTCTTCGCAGCCGCCTGAGACGCATTGATCGTCTACTGTAGCTTTCTCTGTCTGTCAATAAGGCTTATCTTTGTGAAAAGCTCAGAGGAGTTCTTCTCATCAACACAATATCAAAAGGCTTTGCGCCTTCTAGTTAGGGGGAAAGACTTGGTAATACCCATTATGAGTAATCTTAATCAAAAATCCATATTTTCACATTCACTGTAGGAGAAAGCCTTGTTTACTGAGAGTGACAGAATTGTTTTCCCCGAAATGGGTTATGTGTTTATGAAAACAACATAAGTCTGTCAAGTTCAGTCTTTCTCAGCCTGTAATTTTCCCCCTCAGATCTATTTATCATTCTGTTCAATTAATAATTTAACTGTTTTTTATTTGGCTGCCACATATTGTTGTTTTTAATTGCAAGAAATATTAATTCTTCAGACAAATTTACTGTCGATTCCTTATAAATTGTTAAAGTGGAACAATGCTAATGATGAAAAGCCAGGACATCCATCCTATTTACCTCCATTCAGTGCAAAACAAAGAAGGAGTAAAGCAGGATCAGGCAAATCAAACTGAAAAATTTAACAGCCCAACATCTAAAACTCCCATTACATGCATTTTTCCCTTTAAATTGCGGGGAGAAAAATAAAAGCTGCGGTCGATACTCTCAGGCCCACACTGTGCAGTGTGGATGCGTGTCCCCACAGTGCAGAAACACACGTTCCCTTAGCTCTGCTGCCTCTGTTTACCACAAGTTAAAAACACACACAGAAAAACCACACTGAAGCACACAGAAGAGTCAGACTGAAGTCAGCGGCGTCTCGGCTGTGGGTTGTCAAAAGTCGGAAGTGAAGATCACGGAGAAAAGAGACGGATAAACAGGGCGTTTGTGCTGTAAATGCTGATAACATGTACTTACATCCACATCGCTTTCTGCTATTTTCACAGGCCTCGAAAGTCTCTCTTTTTTAAAACTCTCCTGTCCAGTGACCTGAAATTCACAATCATTAAGAATAGAGTAAAATCCTCTATAATTGCATCATTATTTGTATTCCATCCATAAAAGTGCTTAGCAACAAAAAAATAATTTAAAATACACAAAAACACCGCTGCAAAAGTTAAGCCAAACAAAAAAGAGGTATTAAAACAAGTAACAATGTCCATGTGATATCTGTGATAAAAAAAAGGATAGCATTTAAAAACTTATTTTCATGTTTCAGGAAACCCTAAAAGCTCAGAGCTGCTCTTACTGGCTATTAGGAAATCATAAGAAGGGGAATTAATGCAATTGCTTAAATTTTGAGGCATGAGCATTTTTATTTTCATGTAAGAAATGAAAAAAAAAAATAATACATACATACATACATACATACATACATACATACATACATACATACATACATACATACATACATACATACATACATACATACATACATACATACATACATACATACATACATACATACATACATACATACATACATACATACATACATACATACATACATACATACATACATACATACATACATACATACATACATACATACATACATACATACATACATACATACATACATACATACATACATACATACATACATACATACATACATACATACATACATACATACATACATACATACATACATACATACATACATACATACATACATACATACATACATACATACATACATACATACATACATACATACATACATACATACATACATACATACATACATACATACATACATACATACATACATACATACATACATACATACATACATACATACATACATACATACATACATACATACATACATACATACATACATACATACATACATACATACATACATACATACATACATACATACATACATACATACATACATACATACATACATACATACATACATACATACATACATACATACATACATACATACATACATACATACATACATACATACATACATACATACATACATACATACATACATACATACATACATACATACATACATACATACATACATACATACATACATACATACATACATACATACATACATACATACATACATACATACATACATACATACATACATACATACATACATACATACATACATACATACATACATACATACATACATACATACATACATACATACATACATACATACATACATACATACATACATACATACATACATACATACATACATACATACATACATACATACATACATACATACATACATACATACATACATACATACATACATACATACATACATACATACATACATACATACATACATACATACATACATACATACATACATACATACATACATACATACATACATACATACATACATACATACATACATACATACATACATACATACATACATACATACATACATACATACATACATACATACATACATACATACATACATACATACATACATACATACATACATACATACATACATACATACATACATACATACATACATACATACATACATACATACATACATACATACATACATACATACATACATACATACATACATACATACATACATACATACATACATACATACATACATACATACATACATACATACATACATACATACATACATACATACATACATACATACATACATACATACATACATACATACATACATACATACATACATACATACATACATACATACATACATACATACATACATACATACATACATACATACATACATACATACATACATACATACATACATACATACATACATACATACATACATACATACATACATACATACATACATACATACATACATACATACATACATACATACATACATACATACATACATACATACATACATAAGCCAGATTAAATGTTTTCTTTAAATGTCCACATTTACATATTTGTATATTGATGTAAGTAAAGTCTCCATCATACTAGAATCCAAAATTAGCTCTTATTAGTAATCCTATGAGTATATATACATTTTTATCATTTATACTTTTAACAGTGATAAATGATCAAATTCAACACTAACTTCAGTTGAGTTTTTCCATTCCTTTTCTGCAGTGAACAAAACATGACTTAGACAGTTTTTCACTGTTTATTTTGTGTCACCTACAGTAAATGACTATTGGGCATTAGAGGTGTTGTTTTGCTGGATGATGAATGAGTTTAGATTTTTTATTTTTTTTTCTATCTCACTTTAAATATGCAAACATTCCTGTTCACCTCTGCACTGTTTGCCAACACTTCCAGGTAATAAAGAAATGACAGTGTTTTCTAACTGGTTAAACTGGTTAACTTTTGGGATTCTCCTTTTTTTCAGGGATTTTTGTTTCATGAATTCCAGAACTTTGTCTCTTAACGTAACTACAGCTTTTTAAACAAAATCTCAAAAGCGGCAAAAAGATTTAGTTCAGCTCTTTTCTGAGACATTTAGTTAATAGCATATTCCTTTTTAGCACATTTAATATGTAAATAAACTATTCCACTTCAGTTTAACTCACTGTTGTCTATCTGCATCTTGAACTGTACAATGTGACCTCTAGCTTAATCCAGGTTTTTATTAAGCATGCAAAAGCAGTAAGCAAAAGTTAGTGTATACTAAAAATGATGCACCGAAGAGTCTCAGTTAAAAAAGCAATATGTCTCCCATTTGTCATGAAACAACTGGAATAGACACAGAAACCTATAAAAAAATCTATAAACCCTTTTTCAGTTGTAAATAGCTATCTTTAATGAACCTCTTTGAGTGGGAAATTTGCTTTTTTAAATGTTTTTTTTTTAATTAGATTTAAAACAAAATAACTTGGAAAGCATTTATTGTGTTGTTTTATCTTTGAAAAGTGTTTTAAATGTTTTAAATTAGTGTGAATACATAAATACTATAATCGTCACCTTATGCAGTTTTTTTTTTCCTATAACAGCTCAGAGATATTTTTCTCATGGCTGGTGGTGCTTGAAGTTCAAACTTTTCTTCGTTGCTGGTGGTCTACCAATCACAGCAGCGCTAAGCAATGCAAAGGGGAGACAGTTAAAGGGGTATTCCACTGACTTTACATGCCAAAGTCAAAAACATATTAGACTGGGTGCCTTACAGCAAGCATGAGTGTGATAATGTATTCTTTGGCTCTGCTGGGATCATTGTATGTTGTGAGATTATTCTTTAAGTTATTTTTTTTCTTCAGGTTTAAAGCTGCAAGTTATTTTAAGAAAGAAATGCTAGTTTATGCTGACAATCATTTGACCTTCCAATGTCCTTATAAAAGTTTTTAAACAAAGTGCTTTTTTATTGCAGAGTAAACGTAAACCATGCATAATTTGTTATAAACAATTTTTTGGGGGCAAAACAATGTTTTTCAAATTGAAAAAAAAGAAAAGAAAAAAAGGTTGACTGTAATTGGTCAGTCCATAACGTGTGCATTCAGAAAGAGCAGCAGTGGGTTATTTAGGGATTCCTTTTTCTCAGCAAACTAAATAACCATAAAATTACTTTAAAAAGACATTCAATAGGTGCTGGTCATTTTGAATATTCTCCAAACCGTAACTTAAATTTTTTTAGTTTTTATATCTTGAAAAAGTCTGATACAGACGTCATCTGCAGGATGTTTCGTACCAACCTGGCACTACTCTGGATTAGACAGCGGGACATTTGACACTTTTTCAGTCTTAGGGTCATTTTCTATTCTAGTCTAAATATAACTGTTAGTAATAGGCTTAGAGTTGTTTTGAATTTGTTCAAGAGACCACAATAAATGTAAATAATTTGTAATACAGGCTTGAAAAAGCTCAGTCTAGACAACTGGAAGACGTTTTGCCTCTCATCCAAAAGGCTTCTTCAGTTCCAACTAGTGGGGAGCACTGAGATTAATATAATGTAAGAGTTGCCCCCCTAACTCTTTGTTAGACCTACAGTATATTTGGTCTAACAATATATTGTATCTGAGAGTAGAGATGAGATGGAGAAATGTCCCCTTGAAAACTTCCCATCCAGTTGCCTAGACTGAACTTTTTCAAGCTTGACCATGACCTGGATGACTGAGATTCTTCACAGATAATTTGTAATATAAAGCTTTCCTAAAATAATGTGATACAACAGTAAACACATGCACAATTTAGGACTTTTATGACCATCTATCTCTATAAAACAATGTAATGGAATACCTAGATGTGTATTATAGGGATTATAGGGATTAAAATAGAAGTTGGAAAAGACAGAACTGCATCATGTTGGTACGAAACAGAGGTAGAAACTACTGAATAGACCAAATGACCCAGAGCAGTAATCAGTATAAACAGGAATTGTTTTCTGCATGCTGTAATATGTTAAGCATTATGTCAACTTTAACTTATTTTGGGTATTAACAATATATGATTAGGGCTACGGTTATTTATGTAAAAAATTCACACAAATGAATCTAAACGAAGCTGAGAGTAGAGATGGGTTAGATTTTTTTTCAGCATTATCTAAGATAGAAACATTCATTTTTTTAAGTGTGAATTAAAAACATCCAATTTCTGTAAATATGAAGAACTGATTTGGCTAATTTTCTAATGATACATTTTATCAAAACCAAAAAGTCAGCAGAGCTGATTTGATGAAGAATTTATATTTTTTTTTATTTAAATTTCATTTCAAACTGTAACAGTATCCCAATCCCAATGTGTCCTGATGGATATAAGGAAAGATAACGCATAATCTAGAGAAATTTTTATTTTCTTGAGCAGACAAAGACAAGATTTGTCACCTCAGCTCCTCTCAGCTTCCATAAATTAAAGCAGCAGAAGAACTTCCAAGTGATTTGGTATGCAAAACATTAGAATATCTTGGCAATGCCAAGAAACTTGCTTTACTCTTTTAAAAATCAAATATAGTGTTTATCATAACGATACTTCGGCTTTAAATGTTTTGCATCGCTGTGAATCAAATACTGGCTACAATCAAATTCAGCAGAGAAATGTTTATTGTTACAATGATGGGATTGGAGGGTCACATGACCAAAAGCATGGAAAGAAACACCTCCAATCACATCAATGATAACAATACTAATGTTATGGTGACGTGTCAGTTTTTCACAATCTAAGTTTCTCTTCAAAGGTTCCTCAATTATTTTTGGATCAGAGGTAAAACTCCTCCATGAAACAAAAGCTAAAGTCCTTTTATTTTCCACTTTCTGTACAGTATGCAGTCAAGAAATCAATGTCCTGGATGTATTAGAATCTGTACAATTTAATTGTCTCATACTAGATTAAAAAATAAAATCCATTTGAAAAGACAACAGTTCCACCATAACAGTAGAGAGAACAAGACAGAGGACAGACGGTTAAAAGGGAAACAGGGAAGCAGATGTTGGAGGCAGGAGCAGCAAAGCAGAGCGGAAAATACTGAGAACAGGATGAAAAGGATGAAGTGGCGTTTTCTTTGTTGGGGCCCACCTTCAGATCTAGATACTCCAGGTCCTTCTTCAGTTGAATGTAAGTATCATCAGCCTTTAAATGAGCAGTGAAGAGATAAGTCATTTGAAATGAAGCTGCACATGATAATGGGTTACAAGATGACTCCTTTGCTCTTTTTGTGCAATTCAGGCTTAACAGAACTTTAACTTGATCTCAATTACAATGTACCTCTTCCTCTAGGTTTCTTTTTACAATTAGTGAATATTCCGTAAAAATTCAAAAAATATCCACTGGACTTGGTTTTCAAGATTTGAAGACATTTCGCCACCTCTCCAGGAAGCTTTCTCAATTCACATTTGAATTGAGAAAGCTTCCTGGAGAGGTGGCGAAACGTCTTCAAATCTTGAAAACCAAGTCCAGTGGATATTTTTTGAATTTTTACGGAATGACTATGACCTGGATGACTGAGAACCTTCATCAGCAATTAGTGAATATAGCCTCACTAATTGTAAATTCTGTCATTTTTGAACTGCTTTAATGTCTCATGTGTGATTCTTATGCAACTCAGCAACACAGGTATATAAAATATGGTCAGACTGAGCGCTTATATTTTCTTGTGAAAATGGAGAATGGTGAGATGTGAGAGGCTGGGTGGAGTTGTCATTACTGAACACTGCTACAGCTTTAGTCTAATAGCAGTGAACTTTCCTCACAGGCTCATAGGAAGACTATGGCCTGACAGATGCTTCAGAATGACAACCCCAAACACAAAACATATTTCCCCCCAAAGATAAAAATGTGGTGCAACATCATCTATCATTAAAAATTGGTGGTCTATACAAAGCATTCTGACAAGCAACATGCTCCTGATATGGCAAATTAGATTTTTATAGTTTTTATAAACACATTAAGCGAAGCTCTAATGGAATTGTTATGTTTGGACAAGTGACATTGAATTATATAAATGTAGCTGGTAATTACAATGCAGCAGACATCATGCCAGAATAAGATAGTAAAACCAGATAACCAAGCAGTGCCAAGAGATTGTAGAGTCTGTCAAAATGTCAGGAAGGTAATGTGCAGGAATGACTGGGGAGAGGGCACCACAATGCAATCGCAGGAGTTGGAGAATGGTGCGTTAGGGAGGACTGAGAGTCCCTGACCTGCAGGCTGGGGCCTAGAAGGCCGTTGTGCTGGTGGTGTTGCAGGTGAGCGAACGCATTGCTGGGGCTATGCACACCAGCCAACTTGGCCTGGTGTCTCCGCAGTTGAATGAGGAGCAGAGTCAACTCCTCTGGCTGTAGCCAAGCCAGGGTTTGGGGGGCACGGCCAGGGATGGCACAGAGAGATGAGAGAAATATCTGATAACCATCTGGGCAGAATGGTAGCTTAACTTTACTGGATTTTATGCTGCTTGTAGCTTTAATAATTCCTAATTAAGAACAGTTTCACTGAAAATCTATTCAAACCAAACTCATTGAAGAAAGAAAATGGTTAACAAATCGAACCAGATGCTTTAGCTTCTACCTTTTATCATCATATAATCACATTTGGACATGGGTTTTCTATTTTTGCTTAGGCTTTCCTCCACAACGCAGAGCAGCAATGTAAGCAACATAGACAGATCATTGTGGAAACCTAGCAAAAACAAATATCATCCCAGCAATATCTTATTTTTCTAACCATTAAGCCTGAACAAGATACAGTGCTGTGCAAAAGTTATAAACACATTTATACAATGCTTAAAATTAGCTGGTAATTCTTAGAATCTTGAAACCTAAACTGGATCAATCCTTTTGGACCCTGACAGTTAAGCTTTAGTGCATATGAAGGAAGTTTCTCATATTGGTACCATGGGCCTATATGTTTCCTCTTTTCTTAAACTAGACAATGCTTTACTGGCAGGATATTAAGTCAAGGCTCAAATCTAAACCAGGTTTACCAGGTAAACCAACAGGTTTAATAGATTTTTTTTGTGCAATTTCTGGTTTTATGAGAGGGAAATCTAGTCTCATGTTCCAGGTACTGTAGGTAGCGAAACTACCAATGAATTCATTTATATAATTGAAGAAATTGTCAGTAATGTAGACATTGTGGTGTTTTCACCATCTTATGGCCAAAATTTCACATAGGACAACTAGATATATTTCAATTGAATTGCTTTTGAAATGCTTGCATGCAGATCTCTTTTATATCACATAACTGTTGTAGTTAAAACTCACGATAGCTTAATATAAGATTTTATAATCGTACAAGAAAAAAAAAACTGTAGCAAAAAAATGCCCAGAAAATAGCTTTGAAAGGTCTGCAGAAAACTTAAAAAATTGATTGATAAGAAACATTTTAAAATTTAAGTTTTAGCCTCCTATAACCAACAGAATGGATAACCCCAGATGTTTGCACAGCACTGTATACCGACATCTATAACAGGCATGTTTACAAATACAAAAGCATATGAAGAAGTCAACATGGTCTGGCAGACGATCCTACCGTTTTGCCATGCAGACTGGGAGCGCTGACAGTGTGTGTGATGTAGCCCATTGTTGGCACAGACCTTCTCTCTATTTGGGAAGTCTGTGAAAATAGGCATTTCATCACTCTTTATGTTGTGACTGAGGATGGTTATACATTCAAATCAAACAGAAAATCAAATTCATGAAATAAGGAATCTCTACTAGTGTCTTAAAGGTGGTGTGAGGATCCCTGCTTTACACTGAATCAAAGTTAAACTGTTGCCTCCAAGTCTGCAAACAAATTGGACTACACAGCAGTTTATTTTTTCCATCCATCCTTTTCTCCCCTTTTCATCACTCCCACACTTGTTTGAAACAAGGTGCGCCTCGAGTTTCAGATGCTAAGGGGCTCCTAAGGTTTGACATTTCTGCTTAACACACAGAATTAGCGAAAAAGCCCGGACCCACCACAGAACCTTAAAAGGACACAAACAACAAGAGATTTAATTAATCACACATAAATTATACCAAACCTGCTTTCTTAAAATAACATTTGTTTGCTACCAGCAAGAGAAGCCCTCTAAGCCGGTCCCTGTGAGATCCCCATGCCACATTTTTTTTTTGCTGTATAATAGGTTTTTTATTTAAATGTGAGATCAGAAGAAAGAGACCAGTGCTGATGGTTGGGATACAGTAAAGATGTTTATGGGGTGCTAAGAAGCCCTGGGCAAATTTGATTAGCCTCTGATAAAACATACTGTACTTCTTAATGATATTCCACAGAGGCATTCAGTGTTACTTAAGCATCATCAGCCTTTAGAGTAGGTTAGTAGAGACTGAAAACAGTTCCCACAAACATTGCCGTCTTCCACAAGCACTGTGGCTCCCTTTGTTAAAAGCGTGTCTTTCTATAATTGTAAAGCTCTCTGTTTAGTGGTAGTAATTAGTGCCCTGATACTTGAAGTGAGTGATAGCATCTGCAATACTTTGTTTACTTGTAAGAGGCCATTGGGTTGGTTGTGAAGCTTGTGTGTGCTGGCAGCTGTGGTGATGGTTCAGAAGGAGAACTTTTCACATGTGGAGGGTGTGGTGAGGGGACAGCGCTGGGCGTGGAGTTCGGGACATCCTCTCGCTCCATGTTCTGCGGCAGTGACGGGGCTTTAAGGGAAGCGCAGAACAGGGCTCTCACTCACACGCGCCAGCTCCACCTGCGAACGCGCTTTGGGTGTGGTCTATGTGTATCACACGGCCATCAAAGTGTGCGCGCTGAAATGTTGGAGCCTTCCCAGGCTTCTTGCACTAGCCTTCTCATGGGGCCCCTGTGAGCTCACATCGTGCTGATGTCACAAACTACCGTGAGAATAAGAGCTTTGTCATTTGGCTCACTGTGTGAGACCCAACAAACTCTACTTAAATCCCATGTATGTGACAGGCAATTGGTGGTTACTAGAAGCCTGTATTACAGTGTTAAATCCCAAATGACTAACAGCAAATGTCTGAAGAGAAATATTCTCATCCACTGGATAACATGGACAGGTCTCAGCTCTAGGTGTCTAAACTGGTTTATACTCAGTGTTGGAGCACTCTGAGAACTTGCCTACTGCTATTTTTTTTTTCAAACATTAACGCAGCGGCTTTTTAGTTACAAAACAAATTAAATGGGTTGAAGCAATTACATTTTCCAAATCTACCCTTGATATACTTAATTAACGCTTCAGTTTTTTATTTTCAGCAGCATCTAATGGTCAGACTACAAACTACAGCGAGATGACCCACTCCGCACAACGCTTCTCCCCCTCCAGCAATACGGAGGCCGTCATTTTATAAAGCGTCCGCATCACCTGTCTTGTCAAGTGATGACATGGATAATTTTATAAATATTTTTTTTATTTGTCTGTGTAGGCTATAGATTTTATATAGAGCAAACTTAGAGTTAAGTTTATATAAAATAGTGTCACCTCTGCGCTGCAATAGCGTAACTATTTCTAAGGAAACACAAACATAGTTTAGTTACAACTTTCAGTTCATTGATGATAATAAATAACATCCATCCATCCATCCATCCATCCATCCATCCATCCATCCATCCATCCATCCGTCAATGGGTGAAAGGCAGAGTACCCCTTTGACAAGTCACCAGTCTGTCACAGGGAAAATAAATAACATACTTATGTATAAAACATAACATTTTTGTCAACAAATCCCTGTAATTACATATTTCACTCTTGAGCTTTAATTGTTGAATTATTATGTACATAGTATAAGAGATATAAGTGAAAAGACAGAGAGATGATACATATCCTCGGTTGGCATGCAGGAGCCGCCTGTACTCTGCATCTGATTGGTTTAATGACTCCCACATGACCCATTCTGAGCCAGGAGGGTTTACTATTCATTTGGTTTAAGTTTTTCACTGATGATTTGTTTTTTGCAGTGTACGCTTTGATTTCTGTAGCATCAGTGCAAATTTAGTGCAAGATTGCATATCCTACATTTACGATGGATATAGCTTAACTCATTTCCAATTCCTCATCTTTAATGCTATAGATTTCCCTCTGATGGGATTAGGAAAATCTAGATATCCAGTGGCAATGGTGTTAGGAACAAACATAAAGTTTTTCCTTCCTTGTTCTGTAGCTGCTGTCATTCTTAGGCTTGGTTGATTGAACAAAAAGTGAAACTGACTTTATTCTTCCCCCCATTTCACAGTTAGGGAAGTTGAGACAAAGTGGCTCTGATGTGCGCTGTTCTTTTTTAAGCTAGTGTCTAAGTAGTGATTTTTTTTTCAGCTATTAGAAGTCTCAGACTTTGTTTGGCCTTTCTCAAGAAGAGCCTTGCTGCCAAAAGTGGCAACGTCATAAAATGGGCAACAACCACCTGGAGAGAGGCAGGATTGGAGTGAAGGCAAGTGCATTTCTGTAATGTCAGGGGGGAAAAAACAACAAATATTTCATAACAAATGAATACTTCATAGTGCCAAAGGTAATACTTTATCTTATGTTTGCCTACAGTTGAATTTTAAACAGCATAATATGGGACCTTTAAGCCCTAATAAATCATCACTATTGGCTTTTAAGAAACTGATATTCTCTCACTGAATCTTAGACTGCTAATCTATTCATTCTAAAATATATCATTATTTTCATATGCAATCGGAAAAGAAATGTCAGTTAAATAAAAAACAAAGATTTTAAACATAAATCTGTCTCAGTATAAAACTAATGAGGGGGGCGCAAGAATTTGGGTGTGTTACATTTTATAGAGCATATTTATCAAAAACGAAAAGGTTTATCCTTCCTGGATAATTTATGTACCTATGTACAGCAACAAGTCCTCATTTTCGATAGGAAGAACTTGGATAGTTGTGTGAAGTCATAAAAGATTTTTTTTTTTTTTTTGGCAGCATGACAACACACCAACTCTCTGTGTTGTCATGCGTTCACAAGCTGAGCCAGCGGTCAATGCATGTGATACGCTGCTTCTCAGGGCTTAGGTGGAGGATACAACCAGTGGAAACTTTAACCTGAGGATGATTATTATAATTATAAAAATATTATAATTATATAAAATATCATAAAAAAACATTATTAAGCTACAGCAGCATTATAAAGTAAAACAAAGCTGTTTTTCTGTGTATTTATCCTTTGCGAAAATGTGCATATTAGCCAATAGTTGGTTGGGGATGAGGGCAGGGGATGGGGTTGCAGCTGGAGTGGAGCTAGAGTGTTGCTCATTACACATCTTGTTTTGGTCTACAGACATGGTCTACCAGACTGAAAAGTGGTGAAATTAGCTCATTGGTTCCTAACAATTTCAAGGTCCTAATCCTTCACAAGACAAGAGCTTAAAATAGTCTGGATAAACTGAAAACACTTTTGGGGTACAAAACCTATCAGGACTTTGTTAAATAAGTGAAAAGAAGTATAAGAGCCTTTATCCAGCTTTATACCTGAGAGAGGTGGGCACATATATTGCCTGGGGAACTGGACCTTGTGCTGTCTTCAAGTCCCAGCTCATCTAGGGGCCGGACAGTGCGTCTGTCTGAGGGTGTATGAGGCCTGCGTGGGGAAAGAGGTTTAAAAGAAGAGGGGACTGATGGTGGCACTTCACATGGAGATGGAGGGACAGAGATGGAGCGTGGCATCTCAACAGTAACTCTGAAGGACGAGGAGTCGGCGAAATTAGGGCCGGTATAAATGGGAGCGGTGGGGCTTCCATGACGAAACTGCTGCCGCTGCTGCCACTCGTAGAGCTGCCACACCATCCCTTCCTTCGTGGCCATTCGCTCGTCAGTGGACATGCGGAAGTGGCTCAGCCGGTCGTGGGCATACTTATAGTCACTGGGTAGGTTACATGTTGCTGAAGGAGAGCTGCTGCCGGACAGGAGCCGGGGAGACTTTGGTAAAGACTGATAACTTGCATCTGTTGTGCTGGATTTGGGCTTTAAAGGAGGAGTCCGTCGAGGAAGATTGTAGTCAGTGGAGGGGGTGCTTAGTCAGAAAAACACATGACATTAAGATCATTTGGTTTTAAAGAAATAAAAAACAATGAGCAAGATAGGGACAGATTATGTGCAGTTTTCAAATTAACCACAAGATGGGACCATTTACTCCACACTGTAACATACATTTTCATTAAAGTGAGATATGCTGAACTGACTGACCTTTTTGTCGGGTCGCTTTTATGAACTTTGACCCACTGCTCAACCTGAGCCAGAGTGTTTTTCCTCTGGACATGCTTCCCAGAGTCAGACCGTGAAACGAAACCCCTCTGATAGACAACACTTCCATTTTGCTCAGGTGGTAGAGTCACTTGAATCACGGTCTGCTGTCCATCTTTATGGGTGGCTCCATTAACAGCGTCGGGTGAAACTCTCTCTACTCTTTCCTGCAGGGCTGCATGACTGGCTTTGCCCTGGACCTCCAGTCCATACCTCCCGACCTCCCCATGAGCCAGTCTGATCTCATTATCCTGAGGTTCTCCTCTGTCTGTCCTGTGAGCTCCGTCTGGCTGCGATGAGTTCTGGGCATTGTGGATGTGGTTGGTCTGGGGGAGTGCTTGCTGTAAAGGCTTCTCCATTTCTCTGTGGAAGTGAGACAGGATAACAAAAACCAAACATCGATGGAGAACAACTGATCACAAAGATCATTTAGAAGTATCTTTTAGCATCTCTAATAAACTTTTTTTGTTACACACTTTTTAAATGGAGGGCATATCTATTCCTGAAGTGCACAAAAGGCAGCAGATGGATAAAATACACATTATTCTGAGATTAAGTAATAACAACATCCCTAATAGTACGTAAGGTCTCCCTTTTACTGCCTTCACAGTCCTGACCCATTACCACCTCCGGACCCCTAAAGTAGTGTTGTGATGTAGGAAACCGAGATGTTAACAGATTATTTTTTTTTATTCCTGCCTATATTGCAATAGCATCTCTCTTGATCTGATATGATCAGCCAGCACATACAAGAGATGCCTTAATAGACTGAGATTTGAAGAAACTTGGAGAGTCTTATAACATCTGAAACTTTTTGTTTTTCTACCATTCCTAATTCCCAGTTAAATCGTAGAGCTTTTATCCTCCTGAAAGGGAATACTGTTCGGACAAAAGGGTATAAATAATCCTAAAAAAAGCTGGTAGGATTAACAAAGAGGCATTAATAAGGAGGAAAGGATACAGGGTTTCCCAAAGCATCACATTCACACCCAGCCTGCTCTCCCTCTGTCCATAGTGCATAGTGTGGCGTAGCTAGGAAAACATTTCATTCTCTACCTACTACACATTCTGAATGATTGAAAACCAAACTTGATTGACTGCATATTGTATTATTTGTTTTGTGGCTCCTTTAAATCTGATCATCACATTGCCCACTGTTCATTTTTCTTGCTAGCTCATAAAACCAACTTTGAGGAGAACATTTCACTGTCTTATTATTCCACCTATTTAGTGGAAACGATGAAATCATAATAATTCATTTAACTTTCTGCCTGATCTGTGTACAGTTAATTCTGTTTAACCTTAAAAATAAAGCAGGTTAATCCACAGATTAATCCACAGATGGTCAGAATAAATACTAAGGGTATCCCAGAACAGCCCAAAAGTATGAAGAGAAGTTGATTACATTTCTGTTTGCAAATAGTGTGTTTACCAGAGAGAGAGGGGGAATACCCAGAGCATTAAAATGACAGTCAATTTTTTTCTATACGTCGAATAACTTGGGGCAGAGAGCTCCCTTTAAAAATGTGGCTGAAAAAGCAATAAATCAAAAACACACACACACACACACACACACACTCCCCCCCCAAAACACACAGACACACACAAACCCTTTTGCCTTATCTCCCAAATTTTTAAGGGTCCTAATTTGAACGTGTGAAGGTTTGGAAAATTATGTAGACCTGCTTGTGAAGTGAAGATACTCTTTGAGCAAGTTTTTCAAAGCATTTCGCATGATAGTATTTCCAAGTGAAATTGATTCCTTTTTCTTCTGAAACACACAAAAAAATCTGAAGCAATGACTTCCATTGGTCACCAGGTGGCAATATTGCCTTGAAGATTTGAAACCATGCAATTTATCTTGCTTGTCATAGAGCTATACCTGCAGCACAGCGAATATTTTTCAGAGATGCAGCATTCCTACTGTAAAAGGCTGGGATGACTATGGCGGATTTATTCCTTCTGATTGTAAATTGGCAGAAGGGGAACTTGCATGCAACCTGCGACTATTCCCTTAACTAAAACTAGTAAAGATAGAAAACAAAGTTTGCTGTCAAGCAAATATTATATTTTCTTCGGGTTACTGGACAGAACTACCCTGCATTTTAGAATGTTTATGACGGAACAAAACAAATTAAATCCAAAGTAAATTAAGTTTTAGTTCTCTTTTCAGCAATTCAACCAACATTATCAATGAAATAGTTGTATTTGTTTCATTGCTACTCCTTTAAAAAAAAAAAAAAGATATTTTCAATTGATTTTGAGGCCACAGATATGCTTCACATACTGCAATACCACCATCAGAGATCCAACCAATTGCAGAAGCAAGCAGAAACCGGGACCAACCTCTTTATAGTGTGACTCTGCTGCATTAGCGCAGCCTGGTTCATGGCCCGGATCCAGCCATTCATGTCCTCCTGTGTGTCTGCGCTGAAGAAATACGTCCGCATCCCGCAGTGTTCAGCCTGCGAGCCAATCACAGAGTTCTTATTGTAAATGTAGGAGCGCATTCCAGTGTGGGTTGCCTGTGAAAGAGGGAGATATCAAAGGAGGGCA